>NC_037639.1:14797036-15039536 GCF_003254395.2 Apis mellifera | reverse complement strand
TCTTTTATTTTGGAATTACATTCCAGGACGCGAATAAAACCGATGATGCTCATCGTTGAACAGTATTACGATGTACTAGAAATAATATCCTCTTGGATTGTCATACAAAATTTTTCTGAAATAAACAAATATATATTACGAATCGAACGGTATTATACTTACTTCGTACAATATTTTTAATATTAATCCTGTATAATACATCCTTTCGTACGTGATACTTGAAGGAATTACGGATAGAATCTGTTTAAATTTTCCCGCTGAAGAGTGAAGATGAAAACGGCCGTGATGCGTCGCAAGAAGCGGCCGAACGGTTAGACGGGAAGGGTGTTCGTGCACGATCGGGATATTTCGATACTGTTCGGATACTGCCGTTTAGTTTCGGAGCAGGCGTCGGCAGCTTCGGGAGTGGGGGTCGTCAGTGGGTAGCTGTCGGCGAGAGGTGGCGGTGGTTTTGTAAGGTGAAGAAAAGAGGGGTTAAGTGAGCCGTGCCGGGCCGTAGAATCGAGCTAGCGGTGGCGCGGCCCGTGCTCGTGCTATAGGGCCTCTGCCAGCCAATAGTGCAATCGTTTACAAGATGGCAGACGGTCCGTCCGCGGAAGACGCGGCCACCGACCTAGGGGACAGTGATTCTCGTTTAACGAGGGAGAGACACAAACGTCAGGACGCTTCGTCTTCGATGACGTCCTTGAGCACGGGTCAGGATATCGCGAGACGCATCCACGAAGACGCTTCGATACTCGAGAATCATCCTCATCATTGGCAACAACATCAATATCGTCCTCTCCGTCGTAATTGTCATACCAATCTTCATCTTTCTCGTCGCCATTCTAGTAACGCTAACAATAGTAACAACAACAACAACAACAACAACAACAACAACAACAACAACAACGACAACAATAACAATGGTAATATCAACCACAATAATCATCATCATCACTATCATCGTCGTCACGAGCACGAGGACGAAAGCTTCGATGGGAACGAGCGCGTTAGTAAAAATGAAAATGGTAGTGGTGCTTGTGTTAACACAATGTGCGTTATCCCGTTTACGTCACCGACCAGTGAAGATTACGAGGAAGAGGACGACGACGACGACGACGACGACGATGATGATGACGACGAGGATGACGATGAAGAGGATGAGGAGGAGGAGGAGGAGGAGGAGGAGGAAGAGGAGGAGGTAGAAGAAGAAAATGGAGTGAAGAAGAAGGGTATATCGAAAAAGTGTGCTCGAATCGATGTCGTAAAGACAGGGAAAAACGAGGAGAGCGATAGCGATAATAGTAATAGTAACGGTAACGGTAGTAGTAATAATAATAGTGGTAAGAGTGGTGATGAGGGTGGCGCGATGACCGGTCACGCGACGCGCGGTGACAATGCCGGGTGCTCGGTCGGCGACGGTCGACGGTCGAGATGCGCGGTGGTCGGTGCTTTTCTCAATTCGAAGGAGAACGCGAGCAAAATGAACGAGTGCCGTGTAAATGCCGGCAACGATGAGGACGAGGACGGGGACGAGGACGAGCGCGCGTTAGAAAAAGCGAGCCGTCTCGGATGCGATAAGAGTAGCGAGCCCGATAGAGATGACGAGGACGCCGCACGAAAAACGACGGACGGCATTGCTAGTAGTGATGGTAGTAGTGATGGTGGTAGTGGTGGTAGTGGTGGTGGTGGTGGTGGTGCTGCTGCTGCCGCTGCTGCTGTTTCTGCTTCTGGCGGTGGTGCTGCTGGTGCCGCTGGTGTTACTGCAAATGGCCTCGTTGCCGGCAGGCATCAGGGCAGCCCTTTCAAGGGACAGGTTAGGACGGCCGAGGACACCCTGGTCGGCCCTTGCGGGAAGAAGCGGTGCGCCGATCGATACGATAGCTCCGAGAGTTCTGACAGGTGAGTGAGCGAGAGAGTCTTCTCTGTCGTTTCGTTTCGACGGACGCCTCGAGGCGCGAGCACAGTGAGAAAAACGAACGAGAGAAACTAGACGACGACGAGTAGTAACTAGAAAATGTATGTTTTGCGTCTCATATGCCCAAATCTTTCTTTTCGATTTGAACGTGCGTTTTTTTTTACCTACGCGATATTTACGATCGTGAATCGAGAGCATTTGGTCAGTCGTGTATGTTATGTTTACGTTTCTTCAGACTAGTTTTTTTCCTCGACGGTTCCGCATCGTCGGGAGGAGCCACTTGTATTCCACGAAAGAAACGCGAAGGTAACAAAGTGTACAAGTAAATAAAGAATTACGCGACGAGTCTCAATGTTTTCGAATAATCGAACAATCTGGACGTTGGAGAAATATAGTTTTGTCGGTGAATAAGTCCTCGGCCCAATGTTCGGGGATCGCAATTAGCGCGAAGGCGCGTTCGACAGCAGGCCAGAGGTCGTTGTACCGCGGTTACGAGACCGACAACCGTGGCTGCGTTCGATCTGTGTGCGCGGCGTGTTTATAGGTTCGTAGATGCTGCCAACTCGCCCTCTTGTTCTTCCTTTCTCTCTCTGTTCCCTCTTCCTCTTGGTGTTTCGTTCTCTCTCTTTTCGGCCTCTCCGTATCTGGTCCTCGTTCTACGCGGACTTATTATATATCACGGTAGAAAAGAGTGCGTTTCAAAGCGACTCTGTTGCTATCCGAAAAAAAGAACGACAACGACTTTTCGCTTCGGCTATTGGTCGAAATGAATCAACAATTAGTTAGTTTCGTGACTTGTTTATTCTACTCGTTATTTTACTCGCCGTATAAACGTATTAATATATTTCTCCGTATTTCTGAGTTTTCTAATTTTCTTTGCGCCTTGAGTTTATAGCTTTCGTGCCGTCCACGACGGATACGTTGAACTTTGATTGGAACGTAATAAAAATTAAGTATCCTAACGGTTCTTCTCTAGATAGGTACTAAACTCGAGCGTTTAGGAAGAAAATGTACAATCTTACGATTGCGTTATTATTCTTTCTAGTATTTTTATTATAAGCAACGTACAAGTACCGTCCAGACGAAACTTCCGTTTTGTTAATCGATCGGGGAAAGTATTACGCGTTGTCCGCCTAACCTTGCTGCTGAATTCGCGATTATTTTTCTTCTTCGTTTCTCCAGCTGTTATGCATTTCCGAAATACGCGATTTGAATTTACCCGTATATTAATCTTCTTTCGGATTATCTATCGTTAAGTGGAAATTCTGTCAGCCAATATTTTAAGCAACAGTTTATCGTAAAGAGAGCAAGTTTATTTTTCCCCGCGAATCTTGAATCCGGTTGTTTTAGCAACTCGTTGCGTTTATCTCTCTTGTATATTTCTTCATGCTTGCTTTTCATTAGGTCGCCACCGTGTATTTCACTCGGCCACGATCCCCGCTTGTTAAATTACACCTGGCATCCGCGCATAACAATGTTTTTTTCGTTTGGTTTAATCGCTCGCCTAGAGATAGTTACGTTTAACTTCGATAACGATTATCTAGTTACTGAGAAACCTAACGTAAACGTGCTTTTTTTTTCCTTTTTCATTTTTTCTTCTTTTTTTTTTCTTCGATGTACCGAGTCATTCAGAAGTCGAATCGATCGATTTCATTTTTTACAAATTTTTAGATTTTGAACACGGTAAGAGCACTTGATTTCACGCTCGTTGACTTTTCGATCAAATGAAAATATAAAAAATTAAAAATATTCGTTTTCTTTCATTTTTCCGTATAAACGTACTTTATATATAAATATTTGTTAAATGTATCGTTCGGTCGAGGAAGATGCGTGGTTCGAGCGAAGAAGATGGTCGATCGTTAGCTTTCATCGTAAAATAAATTCGTCGTCGGTTCCGTCTTATCAACGAAACGTGAAAACTAGTGGAACGAGTCGCTTCGAACGAATTTCGTTGGAAGTTTGTGCTCGCTCACGTGATCCGAGATACGAAGCACGTTCGCGTCTCCCTTTGTTTCAGCCCTTCTTCCACGATACCCGCTATCGTCCCAATGTACACTTTCTCTTTTCGTCGTAGTCTTTTCTTTCTTTTTTTTTCCAAACGATTAATCGCACGATCTTTGGACAAATTTAACTCTCGGATGACTCGGTTCATCTCGTACCGTTGATTCGTGCTTCTTTCACACCGGCACCGGTTCATTATCAACATTATCGATCGACGCCCGTCCATGGCCACGTGATCGCTGACCGAGTGAAACGAGGACGGACGGAGGGAGTACGTTCGCTTCTCTTCGCGTCGAGATTACAAAGAGAGTAAAACAAAGTAATATTTTCGGTAGACGAAACACGAAGCGACGTTCAGTCGTAATCGTGTCTATAATCGAGGGAACGGTTTGCACAAGCGTCACGTATCGGGGACGGGCCCGAGGAATCGGGCAAAGCCGAAATACAAAACAACGAACATGCGCGCCATCGTCTCTCGAGTGCAACGTACGCCCCGTAATTTACGAGCCACTCGAGGGCTGCATCCTTTCGAGTCGTAGTCCCGGTGGTTCACGCCTAAGTACGACGGGGGCCATCTACGGTCCTTCTGGTAATATTTTCATGGCCGCGAGAGCGACGGGGGGAGGGGGGGCGACTCCCGCTGCGGCCAAGCCCAACTGGACGAGGCTGTTTTTCGTGTTGTAATCGGCGGTGGCTGGCCCGGCCTGTCTTCCATACCAGCCTTATCGCGCCTCCAATGCGTTCGGATAATCGGCCGAATTCGGCTCGACGCTCGTTAATCTTCGGCCGCAGATAGCAAACCGACTTCGCCAACCTAATCACTGCCCTCTTCTCTTCTCTTCTCTTCTCGTGTTTTCGTCCCTCCCTCCCTCCCTTCCCCCACCACTCCGTTTTCTCGATCGAAAAGCTTCGCGTTCCGCGTGCGTTCGCAAACGCATCACTTTTAACAAACCGACGACAATGGATGGAATCACGTTATGTCGGAGTACATTATGCCACGATACTCGACTTTCGCTCGGATCGGATCTCGATGATCCCCGTCACTTCTTATCACACTCGTTGTTATCACACTATTATTAGAACAGGGAAGGCGAGGAAATGAGAACGTTTAATTGGAAGAAACGTCGATTGGAAAAATCGTCGGATGGAGCGCGCGTTACTTTTTCGGTTGGCCGTCGCGTCGGTTTATTTTTTTCTCGGCCGAGTCCGGAGAGGCTGAGCGCTGAGGCGAGAAGCGAGGGGGGAGGGGGGAAGGAGAGAGGAGAGAAGAAGCAGCGGGGGCGATCGTGGAGCGGTCGCGACGCGAATCGCGTGGCCATGGCCGTGGCCGTGAAAGTGAAATTCGTGAATGAAACGAGTGGAACAGCCGGCAAACCGAAGTGAAGGTAAAGGTTGGCCGGTTTCGGTTTCGGTGTTCGGCCAAAGCCGCGCCGCCGCGTCTCCTCTTTCGCCCGCTCCTCCTCCTCCTCCCTCCTTCGATTCTTCCTTCTCTCCCCGTATCTCTCTCAAGGTCGCGGCACATCATTACACGCGTACAGCGCGCACGTAATCCGACGATCGCTCGTATCGGGAGCGGTTTCGCGAGGATGACACGGTTCGGTCGGCGGGAGAGGAGGGAGGAGGGAGGGGGGGGCGGCGGTGGGCCGAGGAGTGGGGGGATCGGCGCGGCACGTGGGCGGCTGAACGCGGAGGAAAAGCGGCGCATTGTGGCGCGGCATAAAATGCGCCGGTTAACGAGGAGGAGGAGGAGGAGGAGGAGGAGGAGGAGGAGGAGGTGGACGCGCGGAGGCGGCGTTGCCGACCGAGCGAGGGGAGGGGGGAGGGTTCTCGCGAGCAAAAACGCCGCTCGCAACTGCTGCAATGTCGCAACCGCGGAGTTTAGAAAGCTCGGACGAGCTGTCCCAGGCCTTTGGCCTCGCCGAGTTGCGGCGTTCGTTTCGAACGTCGATCGTGACTCGTCCGTAAAGCTTTCCTCCGTAAAAATTCGCGGAGAGCGTGGGCGGGCGAGGGAAGGGGGGTTGGGAAACAGCTTGCTGAGAAAGTGGAACGTTAGATCGACTCGACTCGCTTGGAAAAAGGAGAGGAGGGGGGATCTCCTATACTCGTCGTGTCCCATTTCCTCGCGCTACTTTTTTGCTTGCCAGAAATATCTTTGTGCACGACCCAAAATTCCTTTTTCTTTTCCCTTTTTCGAATTCGTCAAAATTTCGAATCCTTGTTTTCCGCTACGCGTTCCAAAATTCTTTCTCTTCTAAAAATCCATCGAACGTATATATATAATCGAAATAAGAATAATTCTTTATTTTTCATCATTTCGACGCTTTTACTTTCCATTCGGTTGGCATTGTTGCACGTTAAGAAGTGTTTCGCCACTCGTCTCTAACGTGATCCAACGTGACGATCACGTTGGCGAACGATGTAGTAGGCGGTTGAAAAAGCGAACGATCGAGAGAAAGAAAGGAAGAAAGAAGAAGAAACGAAAGCGCGGTGGTTGGATGGTTTTTTGAGCGTGACGAGAAGAGGAGTCGACGTTGGGGAACACCGGTAGCGCAACGATGCACGGACGGTTGTTGGATCAATACAAGCCAGGCTGGCGGCCCTTTTCGAGGGCTTGCCTCTCTCTCTCTCTCTCTCTCTAGCCCGATTCGCGCAACAAGTTCTCTCTAACGGGTGTCCCGCACGATCCCTTCTCCTTCTTCTCGTCCAAGAGATATCCACCCTCGATCCAATTAACGCGTTTCGACCACTAAAAAGGCCACCTTTCGTCTAATTAGATAGGATTAATCGCAATTAACCGCGCTCGAATATTTCAAAAAAATATCGTTTATAGTTTAACGCTCGATTCGAAAATTTTCAAACTCGAGTTTGTTCTCGAATTCTCGTTTTCCCTCCGAAGGGAAAATTTTAACTCGAGTTGGAATCGATTACGTAATCGGGTGCACGATCACGTGGGCGGTGATTAATCGCGACAACGGGTAAACACGCGCGCGAGAGGTCAATGGAGCGGAGGATACGCGCGGGAGGGGTGGCGTTGCGCCGAAGTTTCGTTTTTGTTCGATCGAAGAACGGGAAAAATCTTGGAACGGAGCTCTCCAAGTGGAAGGGAAGAGAAGAGAAGAAAAGGAAAAAAAAAAAAAAGGAAAGGAAAAAAAAAAAAAAGAGTAGGCCGCTTGGCTAGGCTGCACCGCCGCAACCGTTTCCAGACGGCTGTGCCTATCTCGAGGACAGCGAGCGCAAGCGCGCGCCGCTGGCCTGCAACCTAGGCCTAGGTTCCTGCCACGTTTCGCAACGTGCCGGTTTCGTAATCGGCTCTCTATCGCGACGACCGCGTTTCTCGTTCACGGGTCGTTCGAGCGCGGCAGAAGTGCTCTGGGCCGGTTTCACTCTCCCTCTCTTCTCCCTCTCTCTCTCACTTCTTTTCTTCGCGAGAATAAAAAGTTTCGAGGGGACACAGGAGTAAAATGGGATTAATATCGAGAATTAGGAAGGAGAGGGGTGGGGAGGAGAGAGGAGAAAAGCGCGGAATGGTTGGCGCACGGTTACGACACGTACGGCGGGGAATGGAAGGAAAGGGAAGGTAATGCCGCGTTACCTTCGATGTGCTCGCCAGAACGGAGTCGGGCGCACGTTACGTAGGCAGTTTGTCATCCGTAGGCGCGCAGCCGTGACCACACGGCACACCTTTCTCCTCCGCGAATAATCGCCACGCGACCTTTACTCGCGTGCGTTGCCCTGCACTGGGTTACCGGTGCAAACCCGCAACGATCTGGGACAACGATTTTCCAACAATTTCGCCGCGCGTGCGCGCATGCGCGCGCACCTCGATCTCCTTGAGACGCTTGACCGAAACGATAATAATAAACGAAACGTTCGTCCGTTCGCTCGTTCGTCCGTCGACTCCGGCGGTTAATAAAAACTCTCCTCGCAGATAAACACTCCCCTCTCGCCTCGCGTCTCCCTTATTCCAGTTATATATATATATATATATATTTTTCCCTTTACGTCCATGGTAATAATAACAATAATAACAATAATAATTCGAGGCCTCGAGAAAGAAGTTTTTTCGGAACGGGGCGAGAAAAGTTGAGCGAACGTATCGCGTTTGGAACGCGTTTCGTTTAGGCAGGCGACTAGACAAAGGCGGCGGGCAGGGCCGACGTTCCCATCCAATGGGACGAAACACCCGATCCAATTAACTCCCCCTCTTTTCGTCTCCACTCGTCGTTTTTTCCTCCGATCCTGAACGATTGTATTTCTCTTTTTCTCTTTTTTCCAATCTAAGGTAAATCGCACACGATAATTACGAATCAATCAACGATCGTGAATACAGAGAACGGCTTGTGCGATAAAGTACACCGAGTTTAAGTTCGCTGCCATTTTCTTCCTTTTTTTCTCGAAAATTTTTTTCGAGACAGGAGGAGATTTTTAATTCCCTCCTAGCCAGAGATCCATTTCCCTCTCGTCGAACACTAACGATCCTAAACGATTGTATTTTTCTTTTTCTCTTTTTTCCAATCTAAGGTAAATCGTACACGATAATTGCGAATCAATCAACGATCGAACTGAATACAGAGAACGGCTTGTGCGATAAAGTACACCGAGTTTAAGTTCGCTACCATTTTTTCTCGAAAGTTTTTTTCGAGAGAGGAGGAGATTTTCAATTCCCTCCTAGCCAGAGATCCATTTCCCTCTCGTCGAACACTAACGATCCTGAACGATTGTATTTCTCTTTTCTCTTTTTTCCAATCTAAGGTAAATCGTAAATCTCGTCGAACACTGACGATCGATCAACCGCGAGAGAAATTTAATCGTCACTGAACTGTCGGACGGAGGAAAGTTTGCCGTATTCGTGGAGCGGTTGTACGTTGAATGCGTCTCTTTCGGCCGGCCAGTGGGGAAGGATCCGCGCGAGCCCCGGTTCAGAGTTCCACGCAGAAGGTTTAGTAGGTCGAGATAGTCGTCCGGGGAACGAGTTTCATTTTCTATCCCGTCGAGTCAAAAACGAGGAGGGAACGTATATACGTGCGCGTGTATAACACACACACACACGTGTTACGCGTGTGGGAGAGAAGAATAGCGAGGAGGGGAGAGGAGGAGGGAGAAGGAGATCTCTCTAACTCCGCTATTTATCCCTTGAACTCCGCTCCCCCCGCCTCGTCCCTCCGCCTCCTCGATTTCGCGGTCAGAATTTGCGGAATGTCCGAGGCTGGAACCAGTCCATCCGGTTTTTTAATTGCAAAAAGGATCCGCCCGGGCCGTGGAGCGAAACCTTAGGCTCCTCGAGCCTAAACCTCTCGCAGACACAGGACTCCCCTTTGCTCGCGCTCCTTCGAGATCGGAAGCTCTCTCTCTCGTACCAACTTTACCAATCCACGCTCCAGTGGATCGCTGATATCCTTTCTCTGTTCCCCTCCATTTTCCGTTTGTACGCGTTTCTTCATGCATCGACCTCCCCTCCTCCGCGTGTTCTTCGATCGAACAGCTGATCGACGGAACGAAACGGATCGAGCATCACGAGAATTATTAAGCCGAGAGATAGGAGGCGTCTTTTAGATAACGACGCGTGTTTTTTTTCTATCCGTCGAGTAAAAGCGGATAACAAATATCACGGGTTTTATATATATATGTATATTTTGCTTCGATAGCGATTGCTCTCCCCCCTCTCTATCGCGATCCATCCGTTCGGGAACGTTCCTCTCACGGAGAGGAATCGATCGACCTCGTTCCACGTTTCTAATCCTATTTGTCGCGCGGCTCTCAAAATCGATCGGCGCCCTCCCCCTCTCCGATTATTTAATCCGACGCGACTCGGTCGGTCAGCTGTGCGACGACTCCCTCCTCCCTCTCCTCTGTCATTGATAAAATCGGCGATTGCTCGAGGCGAGGATTTGCGCCGCGAGAATAAGACAGATATCGATAATCGCGACCCGATGCGCTACCGGATGCGCTGTCCGAGTAAATAAACGACGAGAAAAACGTGTTGTTACGTTCAAAGATTGCGTCAAAGTCATCTTTCCATTTCTATTCGTGAATAGAAGTTGTTTATTAATTTATTAATTCGATAAAGAAGAAGAAAAAAAATTCGTCGAAAAAGTTCGATCATCATTTGGTTGGATATCGCGGGGCGAAGCAAGAAAGAGCCGTTGCGAAACGAGAAACTCGGAGAGAAGAGGAAGATGGAAAGAGGAGGGGGAGGGGAGGCGGGCGATCGATCGCGCAGGTGTCGATCGACGCTCTCCTCGAGACGAATAAAACCGTATTTATATTTAAGCTCGTGTTAATAAAAATCGAAAGGGCAGGAAATTCGAGAAAGGTGGAGGGAGGGAAAATTCAACGATAACAATTAATAATCGCGCGGACAAGTCACGCGCGAATGCGGACCGACAGCCCGGCTTGATTATGATTTAACGATTTCGTCACGGCTCGCCACTCGCTCTCCGTTCGCGCTCCTTTTCTACCAGGAGGCGAGGAGTAGGTGAGGTGAGGTGAGAGGAGGAGGGGGAATAATTCGCGTTTGCGCGGACACTGCCAACATCGACGCCCAATTTCTATCCCCCTGTGTCGAAACCTGTGCGCTCGACAGCCGTGACGAGAAACGAGCAACCGTGAATTCTTTCTCTTTCCTTTCCTTTCCTTTCCTTTTCTCTTCTCTTCTTTCTCTCTCTCTCTCTCTTTCGGGTAACTCGATCCGCGACACCGGGTCAAAGACTGTTTCGCGAAAATGCCGTGGACAGAGAAATAGGAGGGGAAGGAAAAATAAGAGAGGGAGGTTTGAAAGGGGTTTCGCGTTCACAAAGGTCGGGTGGAGGAACACCCTGTGACCTGGAAGAGCACGGTGTGGTTTACAAAGCAAAAGGAAAGCACCGATAGATCGTAGGAGCATCAGGCTCCTGGCCCTACCGCTCTTACGCTCCCTAAAACTGGTTTCGTCATTTAGCAACGCCCCTTTCGTGGGCCCTTTGCCTCCTCCTCCCCCTTCCTCTTCTTCTTCTTCTTCTTCTTCTCTTCTCCTACCCCGCGGAGAACCATCGCGGATTTTAAATACCCTCGGAGAAACACGAGAAACCGTCCCCGGCCGCTATATTATGCCGCTCTTTACCTCTCGAATAAATCATGCGATTCCACGATATATTAAACGGTCGGCCGGGAAAGGAGGTTGTTGGTAAGACCGAAAGAGCGAGGTCGTAGCGCCGCGCTACGAGAGAGAAGTTGCTGGGTGTGTCGGACCGATTAACAGGTCAATTCCCGATTTAATTTATCGCCGATTCGTGCAAAGATGCGTCCAATGATCCAATGTCTTTTTCAAGTTCCGCGCTGTGTTTTCTTCGAACTTGGCCCCGAAACGAACACGATGTAATGTAAGTGCGTTACAGACGAACGCGAGTTTTCAACACGAAATATTTATTTTAAAGAAACATTACGTTTCGTCGCTCGAGTTTAACGATTTCGTGCTAATACGGTTTCGGCACTGCATCCTTCTTCGTCTCTCCCATTTAGTTTTTTATCGTTCCCGACCGAGCGCTTTTTTCTATCTACTTCGCTCGCGACGTAGCCTATTCGTTTCGGGGGGAAGGGAGGAAGGAAGGGAAGAGGCGAACCGTTGGTTTTTTTTTTCTCCTAGAAACGACCGTTCCTCGTCTCGCTACGTTTATAAAGATCCTGCTTTTTTTCCCTTCTCTCTTTCTCTCTTTTCTTCGACTTCTTTTTATCGTTACTATTAATTTTAAGTAGACACGCGAACAAAATTTTTTCGCGAGTCGACGAGACTCGAGAGGAAATTCGGAATTTTCGAATTTTCATCGGGAATAGGTTGCTCGATATCCTGGCTGTCCTGGATCTTTCCAGTTTCCCGGATGAAAGAAGAGCTGTTGCGAAGAGACGGTTGGAGAGGAGTTCTATTTCGTGCGTCACGTTTCGAAATACGAGGTTTAAATGGGTCGCGTGTCAATCTCGGCTCATTTAAAATTCATCCGGCAGCTGCATTATTCCGAAACCGCTTAAATTCACCAACTATATATATATAAATGGAAGAATCGTCTTCGGATTCGTTGTTCATATTTGAGAGAAAGGGTTCGAAGAAACGATTTTAATTCCCGCACGTAGATAAATTTCTCGATCGCGTGAATTATCGAATCGTTCGTAAATTGCAAAGAACGAAACGATCGCTCTTTTTTTAAATAAAGCAGCAGCTCGAGTATAAGAGATCGTTCCCCGTCCTGTTTTGCAACGTCGAAATTTTCAACCGCCGCACGACAATAACAGCTCTTCTTTATGGAACCATTATCTGCCATTCGACGTGCCAGCTGGTCGCCTCTAATGAAACTGCAACATCCGGTACAGCTTCGTCGGCCGTAGGGTACGACGGACCGACTTTTCCTCCTTTTATCAATGGGCAGAGAGAGAGAAAGAGAGAGGAGAAGCTCGTCTGGTTAAAATTGGAAAGACACCTGACGCTCTGAAAACTGGCCATATTTTTGTTTGAATCTGTATATATATAGTAACTTTCGTAAATAATTCTTCTCCCTTGTTAAAACGTTCATAATCCATATCCATCTAAAATATCCACGTTTATTTAATTAATCTTATCAGGATAAAGGTCCTTTCTAATAATTGACGCGCTTAATAACAGCTCAAAATAGAATATTTTTATCAAAGAAGGCAGAAATTGATCTTAATTATTTCCAAGGAGATTTTGAACGATTTATTCGAAAATTTGGCGAAGAAAGACTGCTCTGGCCGATACTTGGGACTCCTCGGTTCTCTCCTCGAGTTCGGAAAGTGGAAGCTCGTGGTGGAATCTTGTAATTCTGCCCGGAAGGCTGTTCCGTCGATCGCGTCCAGTTCGGTAGCGTAATTGCTAACCGCATCACGGCCTCGCGTCTTCGTGTCCCTTTTTCCCTCCGTTTCGATCTCGGCTTTCTTTTTCTTCTTCCTCCTCTTCTTTTTCCCTCCTCCTCTTCTCTTCCACCACTACACGAGCCCCGTCCACTCTCGACACGTTTCACCTCTGACATTCTCGCCGATCGAAGTTCGTTTCCCTCGAGCTCGATCAATAGAAGCTTCTTTCTTTTGTTTCGTCCAGTTTCACTCTCTCTCTCTCTCTCTTCACAATTTATTTCTAGCAAAACGAATTTCGTTTCGAAAAATCGACGCGACGATTCGAAGGATCGAGACTCGTATCGATCGATCGATCGATCGATCGTTCGATAATAAATTTCATTAATGGCCACGAACCGGTAAAACGGACCGTTTGATCTTGCAAGAACCGGTGGCCAGGGTGCATAGAAAATTACGTCACAGTAGAACGACCTCGGGACGAAGGAGGAGGGAGGAGGAGGGAGGAGGTGGATCTGTGTAGCACGATATCTCCTTCCTTCTCTTCCCTCCATCTCTTTCTTTTCGCTGCAACGAAGGGGGGGGGTGGACGCGTACGAGAGGGAAAAAAAAAGCCACCCTCGCTCTGTGCAAAGTATTCCGCTCCTAGGAGGCTGCCCTTTGGACACGACTAATCGATACAGCCGGTTCGATATGGACCTCGGTGGCGTACAGCCACCCGCAAAACTTTCCTCGCGCCCCCGATTCTCCCTCTCTCTCTCACAGATTCGATTTCAAGGAGGTGCGAATTAAAAAACTGGTTCGATCGAGGATAAGATAATACGAGAGGAGGGGGGATATATAGGATAACGGATGTTGTTTGATATTTATTTATATCGTATCGAAAGTGGAGAAACTGATTGGTAAATTGTGTCGTGCAAAGATTCCGAGCAGTCAAATTACAGGTACAAAGTTGTAACACGAGGGCTCGGGAGACGGAGATGGAGATATCCGAGGAGCAACACCTGGTTCCCGCACCTTGCAAACTGGTCTCTCGCGCCTTTCTCCCCCCCCCCCCCTCCGCTCCTTCTACGGAGTTACACCGACCGAGTCTTCTTCCAGGCCGGATCTTCTTCTTCTTCTCCTCTCGCATTCTGTGCACGCACCTTTAATTTCGCGCCTCGCTGACAGACCGCGACAGATAAAAAACGTGGCCCTCTATGTTCTCTCTGTCTCTCTCAATCCGCTTCTTTTCTATCGCGTGCTATCCTTGTCTTAAATTGCGCCCGAGCTAATGCGCGAACGACTTCGGGATTCTCCGACTCGGGAGAACGGTTGATACGGCTGTCTCTCTCGCTCCCCGACGTTTCATCGCGAGGACCGATGTTTTTTAATCCGTAAAACCGTCCTGTATCGTTTGCGGTGGTATTAGATGGCGCTCGAAGTTGCCAATTTTAAAGCAAGTCAACCGACTGGTAAACTTAACCTATATTTCGTATAGCGAGGTGTTTTCTTTGTCGTGACAGGTTGTTCTTTCTTGTTTATCGGTTTAATACTCAGTGTTTCGAGTTTGGAATATTATTCTAATGTACGAGTTTAGGCATAAATTGAAAGGAAAATTGTAGTGAAATATTAGGTTAGCTTGCGGGGAATGAGATTTTGTTTCAAAAATTTAGAATGTGTCTGGATATAAGATAGATCCATCGTTGAAGATAAATTGAAAGTGGAAGGAAGGATAATTAATGGTTAAAGAAGAAGAGATTGGAAAAGGAGAATGAAAAGTTTGGCCTAATTTTATACACCGATGAAAACAATAAATAAACGCGTTGATTCAACTGAATGAACATGCGTTCAATAAAACACGTAATTGCCTGTTACAACATATTTGAAAGTGTGAAAGAAAACTAATAGATACCAAGTTAAACGTGAAATAGTAGAATAAAATTACAATAAAATTAGAAATAAAATTGTGCGATTTCAGTGAACTTTAAATATTTCTAACGCGATAATCGTACGTGATCTGGACAATGATTGGACGTTAATGACGATTCTAAACGAATGTCGAAACGATCGTTACGAAAAAAGTTACGATGACTGTGGATCTGTAAAGGGAATAATTCATCGTTTCTCTTTTCTTTTTTTTTCGAAATAAGAACATACCATAACAGCACCTACCCTGTCAAGAAATTAATTATCACTTTACAATGTATTTTCAAAAAATAGAATATTCGAGAAGCCGAGGAATCACAACGTTCGAAGAATTTAAAATTTTAAAAAACGGAAATTCAATTGAAATCTCGTTTCTTCGGGAAATGATCGATAATTCCAACGATTGATCCGATATAATGGACACGTATTCGAAAACGATGGAATATTTTGGGGGGAAATCGAAATGTAGGAGATCGTGGAAGGAGAGCGAAGGATCGGTCATTCCGCAATTTAATATCGTCGCTCCCCATCGTTACACGATCGATCTCCCTCCACGGCTTATCTCGCTCTCTACGGAGGAGAGGAAGGGGGAACGTAGCGTTCGGTGGGACGGCAGCTCGTGCATCTGTGAACCTTCCAACCATTTTTCCGTCTCTTCGGGCACCGAGAACGTTCGTTCTACGCGTTCCACGCGAATTTTTTCGCGCTTCGAAGGATCATTGCGCGTTGATTCCTTACACGACTACCGCCAAATATAACTTTATATACATTTTTAAAAATCTACGAGAACGAGATAGATAGACGCGCGTGCACGATCGTGCCAGGACGCACCCTTGCCACGAATATCCAGCGGAGACGAGGCGGATACGGGGAACAGATGCGGGGTACATTAATCGTGCGACTAGGGGTTCCTACCCTCCTGATCGATATTATTGCAATCGCCGTAGCCCCACGGTCCACCATTTATTCTAACGCTTCTTCTTCTTCTTCTTTCTCCTTTCTTTTTTTTTTTTCTTTTCTTTTCTCGAAATAAGAATAGAAATAAGAATAATAATTGCCCCCCTCTCTCTCTGGAGAGATAAAAAATCCGGGAAAAATGGAGGAAAGGAAGGGGTATATAGCCTCGCTGACCACCGTTGATCCCCTTTCCATCCCGTTTCGTTCATTCCTCCTCTCGACAAAGGGGGTCGCGTGCAACGCGCGTGAGTCATGCGTCATGCGGCGCGGACGCGTGCACCACTCCTCCCCTCCTGTTCCCCCCTCCCCGCCCAATCGAGGAGAGGAAGAAGAGTCGGTCCCGATCCGAAAAATTCATCGATTCGGTCCGCGTCCAACGGATCCAAGATGTTGCCTCGATCGAAATGCATCCTTTCTCCCCCCCCCGCTTTCGCAACAAAAGGGGTTAGGTTTGCGGAGGGAGGGTGGAATCTGCGGGGAGGGGAGATGATGTCACCGCAGGGGATGGCTAATTTAATGACTGCTGATTGGCTATGCATGGGATACATGAATGGGTGGCCACTTCTGCCATCAGCAATTCTCTTCCCACGTCTCCTCGCCTCGCTCGAGTCGCCGGCTAATTTTGCTCCGATTGTGCTCCCCCTCCCCTCAATCTCCTCCTCCCCGTTGCTCGAGAGAGTAAAAAAAATTTCAGGAACGGAACATCGATCGATATCGATCTTTTTCGAGAATCGTTGTAATTACGCGCGGTCTGATTTTTCGCCCTGTAAAAAAAAAAAATAATTCTAAAAATATATCTGGAAGAGGAGATTTCCGAATTTAAATTTCTTTCTTTCGAAGAACTTCTCGAGAAGTTGTAATGTTCTGTTTCTTCGAACATATTTTTTGGAATGGTGGATAGGGTTTGCAAGGGGAGGTGAGAAGGATCGATGGAACGAGAAGTATAAAAGCATTTCCGTTTTAATGCGAGTTGCACGTGATGGCTCCCATGATACGAAGGGAAAAAAAAGAAGAAAAAAAAAAAGGGGTTGAGGAGAAGCGTGGAAAAGCGTTGGAACGCTTTTTCTTTGACGCGACGACGATCGAAAAAAAAACGCGTAATTTTCCTCGCGAGAAACTGTTATCGACCGGGCACACGTACGTGTATGTATATATATACGTACCGTCGATATAGGTAGGCGTGTGTTAGTGCGCGTGTCGACCGATCGAAACCCCGTCCCTCGCCTCGCCTCGTCCGAGGAAGCGATCGCTTAGCGGATTTTTCCTAACTTCCGGTGGGCTTCTACCGAGCCGTCCGCTCTCCCGACAGCTGAACGACAAGTCGAACACATTTTATGCGTAACGTGTTACGTCCTCGCGCGATACGCCGTCTGCCACGCCTCTTTCTCTCTCTCTCTTTCTCTTTCTTATTCGCTCGCTCGCGTGTATCTATCTCTCTCTCTCTCTCTCCCTCGACCTTTTCTTGCATCCGCTGCGCCGTTGCGTAAGAGTGTATGTACGCGCACGAGGCACTCGCCGTTTTTTCTCTCGTTCGCCGTGGCACGTGCCAACAGCTGACGAACGGCCGAAGATCGCCTGTTCTCGCGTCTCTACACGTCGATCCCGTTTATCCATCGATCGACGATCCTTCCTTTTTACCGTTCCTTTACCGTCGAGGTAAAACGACGCTACTCTTTTATATAGAAGTGGATCGATTATTCGAGTATATATATATATACGTATTTATTCCCTAACGTTTTCTAATTTAACCAATTCCGTCGTTCGGAAAGGAACAGAGTTTTTTCCTTTCGAAAAAACGTCAGCGTTTTTGCCTCGGTTCGATCGCCCTTCTCACGCCCCCCTTTCGTCCCCGGGATTCGCCAACGTCTGCCTTTTCTCGCGCGACACGCGCCCTCTCTTCCTTTATCTTCCACCTCGCCTGACCACGCGTCTCCCCGTGGCTCCCCCATCCCCACCACTCGCCTCCAATTCTCTCCTCCCACCTTCCTACCGTTTCGCGATGCTCGCGGCTCGAGGATTATTTGGAATAGCGCGGGACGAAAAGATTAAGTAAGCAGCGTTGAAGATCTAGATCGGGCGTCTCTTTCGATGCAAATCCATCCGAGTTAGACAGGAGAAGACAAGACGGCGGAGATAGTTGGAAAATGTATGTAAAAATGTAGATAGGGCGGGGTCGGAAACGGAGAGTCGACTCGGTCGTCGAATAAATAAAATAAACGGGACGAGGAAACGTTTAACGAAATGCCTCGACCGTTTTTTAAAAAAAGCAGAGTCAAAGGCCGGAAAAATCAGCAGAAACGTTCTCTTCGGTGTTATTGTTCAAACATCTCGTAACGTATAACGGATATTAACGTGAATTTTAATATCAACGGTGAATACTTACAGCAATATCGATCAGTTACTTAACATCGTTTTTAAAATTGAAAAGAATAGGATCGCGATGCCCTCTCGGATTCATCGAAATACACGATAAACGCGAATTTTGAATAGGACGACATAGGAGTAACGAATAAATTAACTTTTTATCGCCGTAAAATCGCGAAGCAATACCGATCGTTACTTGGCAGTTTTTTTTAAGCGTCGGTTGAAAAGGATGGGATCGGTAAGATGGTCAGTCGGTTGTGACGTTACGATCCGGAGTGGAAGCGTTGACCGGGCCCGCCGCCCCCGGCTCGCCTGAGAAACAAGCGGCGGGAAGGAGGGGGGAGGGGGGAGGGAGGGATCGAACGGCGTGTTTTTCCTGCGGTGAGAAGGTTGCCCGGTATAAACGGTCACGCGTTGGATTCCGGACTGGCGAGTCAGCCACCCGGTTTACACGCGGGCCCGAAGAAAGCGACTTTGACGTTTTCCTCGTCAGTGGTCTGAGAAACGCGCAGGTGCTGTACGCGTACCTACCCACAACCGGCAGCTCGCTACTCTCTCCCCCCTTCCGCCGCGCACCTTTCCTACCCGCTACCTTCTTCTTCTTCTTCGTCTTCTTCCCCCTATTGCCCCGTCCAATCGAATCGAGTCGAATTCGTTTTGACACCGATGTCGCCACGAGAGACCAGAAACTCCGCCAATCCATTCACCCCGACACGCTCTTTCTTGCTCCCTGTACGTTTTACTCTCCGTACATACATATCGTACATATATATATATATAATATATTTTCGTATATATTTTAACGTATATTCTTCGTATATATATAATACATTTTAACGTGTATTCTTCGTATATATATAATACATTTTAACATATATTCTTCGTATATATATATAATACATTTTAACGTGTATTCTTCGTATATATATCATACATTTTAACGTGTATTCTTCCTATATATATCATACATTTTGCCATATATTCTTCATATATATATAATATATAATACATTTTACTATATATTCTTCGTATATGTATAATATATTTTATCATGTATTCTTCGTATATATACAATATATTTTGCCATGTATTCTTCGTATATATATATATAAAATACATTTTATCATATATTCTTTGTATATATATAAAATACATTTTATCGTACATTCTTCGTATATATATGATATATTTTGTCATGTATTCTTCGTATATATAATACATTTTAACGTGTATTCTTCGTATATATATAATACATTTTAACATATATTCTTCGTATATATATATATAATATATTTTAACGTGTATTCTTCGTATATATATCATACATTTTAACGTGTATTCTTCCTATATATATAATACATTTTACTATATATTCTTCATATGTATATAATATATAATACATTTTACTATATATTCTTCGTATATATATAATATATTTTATCACATATTCTTCATATATATACAATATATTTTGCCATGTATTCTTTGTATATATATATATATAATACATTTTGCCATGTATTCTTCGTATATATATAATACATTTTAACGTGTATTCTTCGTATATATATATATCATACATTTCACCATGTATTCTTCGTACACATATATAAAAGTGTATTACGAGAAAGGCAGAGGGGAGTTTGCGCCCCAAGCGGGATTGGAAATCGCGGTATAATTAATAAGTATACGTTCGGCCAGGGGGAAAGGATCGGATGGGGAGGATCTAATTCGATTTTTGAGATCAATGGAGCCTCTGTTCCGACGTAGGTTAGCCCGTTTCTACTAAAAGCTCCACCTAATCACGGACCCTGTTACTTTCCCCCGTGGCTTCCGCGCTATGGCAACTAATCTCGCCCAGGCCCACCCTTCGCTTTCTTTTCTCCTCGCTTCTCGTCGACGCGTGGCCGGCATAACGTATCGCCGCTCTCTTCTTACCGACGGAGTCTCGTTTCCTTTGTACTTCGTCTTACGAATTTTATTCTCTCTCTCTCTCTCTCTCTTTCTTTATATATATATTTACAAAATACGTTTTTCCTTCGTATTTCGATTTCGATCACGACGCTTTGATCCTATCCTCCCCGAAACGTTTCCAGGTAGCTAATTGCCCCGCGAATATTTCTTCCCCCGCGTCTCGGGGAGGGAAAGTTTCTAAGGTTTCGCGAGGGAAATGGCGCGAGGGGTGGAAAAATGGTGGCGAGACGTCATCAAAGGGACGGAGATAAAGTCTGCGAGTCCTCTATTCTCGTCTTGGCGACGGCACCGGGCGAGGGAGGGGGGATGAAGAGGACAAAAGAAGTGGAGGGGGAGGGTAGATCGAGACGGAGACGTTAGGAATTCGGCGTCCTGGAAAAATTCCATCGACAATAAGGACGTTTAATCGCGCTTTCCGTGGAAAAGGGGGCGGAGAATTGTGGATGGCAACGTTGAATCGCCGTTTCTTCTTCTCCACGACGTCGGACGGCAAGAATGCATCTCTCTCTCTCTCTCTCTCGGACGTGCTTCCGCGATAAGCTTCCTCCTCCTCGTTTCTTTTCGACGCGGCAACAACAGCGTCGAAAAGATGTTCGCCGATCTCGATCATTTCCCTAGAAAATGTTTACCCTCTCGAAATGATGCTTCGAAAATTCGAAGCAAGAATCGGTCCTCGAGATTACGAGATACTTGAATGATTACGAATAATAGGAATCGAATAAAATTATTATTTTTTTGAAAATATTTTTAATTTTAATTTTAATTTTTATTAAAATTATTTAATTTAATTTTTGGAAAACGATATGTGCTTTTTAGTGTAATTTATTATTTCGTTAAAAATGGTTTTGTTTAGGATACGATTAAAATTAATAGAAAAGAAATCAATATTGTAAAATGTAATATTTGTGATTTAAGAAATTATAGCAAATTAATTTAAAAAATGTTAATTTGATAAACTGGACATCGAGAATTGGAATCGGTATAATCAAGGAATGAATGTTTATTAAAAAAAAAATTATGATTATTTTTAGATATATGCCTAAACAATGATAATTTTATGAAATAACGATAGAAATGATGAAAATTATAAAATGAAAAAAAGCTCAAGAAAAGACAAAGCTCAAAGACCGAAAGGAATAAAAAAAATTTTCGAGGTTAGAAATTATTATTATTGCTCGTTTCTCCAGCATGTAATGAACGAGCAACGATGGAAATGCACATATTTTAATAAAGTTTTGCGAATCGAGTATGGCAGTAAAGAAAAAAAAATAGAAAATTTCCATACTTTTTCACACATTCTGCTCTTGTCGCGTGGAACGAACGTATCATTGACAAATCGTGTGAATTTCTAACTGCGAATTACTTTAAGTTTAAATTACGAAAACAAAAAACTTTTCGATAATTTATTTACAATTTAGATTAAAATAGGTATTAAGGCAAATTGAAATTTAAACGCTTCTTGATATACGATCGATTAGTTGTCCGCCTATCTTTAATCCGTAAACGTTCGAAAAAAAGAATTTAAAATTTTAACGTATACATACATTTCGTCGGGGCAATTATTTTTCATACATTTGAATTCGATTTACTCGACCATTCTTCGAAACTAGTTCCTCGGCCGCGTGACTCGTTGTCGCTCGTAAAAAGAAGGAAAAAAAACGATCGATCGACCGCCGCGCCGCGTGCGCGACTAAGCTTTCTCGCCTCAACTTGAAATTGGACGCATCGCATCGCATCGCGTGGATTTGCGGGGAAAAGGATGGAATCATCGCGGCGAGAGGAAGGGATCGGGAAGGGTTCGGAGGATAGGAAGTCGGTGACCGACGAGTTATCGGGTGGACGGCCTGTTCTCGCTCTCCTTATCGCGTTTCCTTATCGAACGAGCGAGTCGGGAATATTTTTTTTCGGCCTCTCGAACTTGCCTCGGTCGGTCGGTCGGATCGATCGATCGGTAACGAGGCGATAATAACGAGAAACGTCGTTGTACAATAGATATTACGAGGAGGTCTCCAACTAAGAATTATCTGCAAACACGCGCGTCCCGATGATGATCGCGAGCGGAATGCGCGCTTCTTGCACGCGGATGGTTAATGGCAAAGGTCGAATCGCGTTGCGTCCTCGTTCCGTCGTCTAGCGTATCTCTAGCGTGTATCGTTGGATATTTATCCTCGAATAGGGAGAGAGAGAGATGGAAAGTCTCCATCTCTCTTTCAAACAGCGAACGTACAGATAATGACTTTTTTTTCTTTACCTCCTCATCCTTGGAAACGAAAATTATGTACGGGATTATTACTCGCTGGAAGAAGACCGTAAGAGTCGTCGTAATTTCCCGATTATGTTCGAGCAAGGGCAGCTGGCGATCGCCTCGTACGCCCGTCGATTATTATCGATCCTCGATCTATCGAACGGCCGATCTATCCAGCGAACAGCTGGAGGAAATGTCAACGACGCGCGGACGAGTCGCGCCGCGTACTGTGTAACCGGTCGGGGGAAAAGATATAACGAACGAGAAGCCTATTCCTTCGCAGGACGACACTCGTGCTCGGCCAATCCGGCACAATGAAGTAATTTAATTGGTGCGTCGTTTCCATAAATAGCCCGGCGGATCGCTGCGCAAGCGGGATTGCCTCTCTCTCTCTCTCTCTACCCCCACCCCTTTCCCACGTTGCGCGCGTCGATGGATCGAACGTTCGAACGAAGATCCACTGTGGATAAAGGCGCGCAACACCTTATCCATAGTTTACCCTGTGTTCCAACGGCGGAATGCCAGTCGGTGGAAAACAGCTGTGACACGGCATTCGATCGTTGCCCGCTCTCGTCACCGTTCAACGATCAAGATTTTATATATATATATATATATATATATATATATATACGTACTCGAAGCTCGAGACCCAATTAACTTTGCCTTTTCTATTCCCTATATATAATATATATATTTAATATATATTATATATATTTTCTATTCTCCTATATATAAGGAGAAGAATTTTTCATTATATAAATTTTTTTTTTTAGAAAAAAGGAGGAGGAGGAAAGATCGGCACGCGTCCAAAGGATCGCGTTTTTTATCCACGGATCTCGTTCTGTTCCGTGCATCGTGTTCATCCCCTCCCCTCTCCCTCCGGTTTTGCGGAGGAAAACAGTTGCGTGTCAAGGGGAAGGGGGGAAAAAAAAAAAAGGACAAGCGGACGCGGCGCACCGGTACCTAGATGATAAATCGAACGAGTTAATCGTTTTCAATTAATCGGCGGGTAATTTCGTAATTGGGCGAGTCGATAAACGGCGACAAGAAACCGGTAAGATTTATGCGCCGCGCCTCGCGTCAAGGTGCACGGGACGACGCTCGTCAAAGCCACTGGTTCGACGAGAGCCGCGCCTTTCCCCACTCGCTCTCGTAAATTAGTTTCCCGGCGTGGCGCTTGATAGAACGGGGCCCGATGTTTGTTTGCGAATCACGCGACGCTTCCGAGGAAGGAAAAATTCTATACGATGTTGCGTTAGGATTTTTCTTACATCTATATATATATACATATTTGCCCGCAGCTACGTAAGAAAGAAACCAGCATTTATTTGACGTAAATGCATGGTCGCGATTAAAACGTATAAGGGCCGAACGATTTCTTTACGATGAGAAACGATCTTTCAAAATCGAGTTGACTAATTCCAAAAGGACTCGGTTTCCGATATTTTTCTCACATTGTCCGCATAATAATAGTTACGATTAAAATGTATAAGGGTTGAACGATTTCCTCAAAGATGGAGCCTCGAAATCGAATATTCCTACGAACGACTAGATATTTTTCTTATGCTTGTATACCAGAAGGCGAGCTATTCGTATGAAATCCAATACACGGAATGGACGAACGTTCGGAATTTGAAATTTTTTAAATACCTTTCTCACGAGTTTTACACGCGATTGCTGAAGATTGCGATTCATAGATATCTAAACGATGATTCGTAAAAATTTTATTTTTCTTTTTTTTCACGATAAAGATGTTGAAAAGGCCTTCTTCTTTCGAATGATTAGCAATTCGATTTTTCCTAGGCGTGATAAAAGGACGAGGCGAAAGGTTGAAACGATTTGTAAGAAGGGGAGGGGGACGAATCACGGGGAAGGAAAGAAGGAGGGTCGGTGTCGGTTATTGCGCGCGGGGGTACGTTTTATGGGATGTAACGACTCGGGGAGTGAGGGGGGATGTACTTAGGGGTCTCTCCTCGTCTAGATGTTATCTAAACTGGCGGCTTCCTGGCGTGCTTCGTTTTCGTACGCACGCAACCCGAAATTAAAGGAGGAACGACCTTCCTCTTCGTTAATTGCTTTCTCATGATCGCGTTCGCAGCTCGTCCACCCGATAAGCAAATTCCTGCGTAAAGTCTACGTTGCATCGAACCGAATTTAGAGGGATCGGATAGCTGGTTCAGATAGGTGGACGAATTTTTTTTTTCCCTCACTTGCGTCGACGTCTCAATCTTTCGAACGAATATTCGTGAATGTGGAGATTAAAATGACGCACAGTGATTCGAACAATGTTAATTAATTGGACAAAATTTATTTTCAATGTATACATTAAATTTCTTAATCTTTTTTTTTTTTTGACAAATTGAAGAAAATACGACAAGTATATCGGATGATCGGAAATTTATCAAAGGGCATTTAAATTTTAATTTTATAACATCTCGAAACATCTGTTTTAATTTAAATCGATAAGTTTCTTATCTTTTATAAATTAAATTTAAATGATAAAAAAATGATTTTTTGTATATGTTTCGCTTCGTTATTTTGTTAAAGATTCATATCTTGCTCGTATCTACAGGATAATTTATAGGATAGGAATTTTTTTTTTAAATAATACCATTTTCCAATTCTCGTCACAACTTTTTTTTGCCAAATCTGTCACGCAAATATCTTGCCACGCGCGATTACTTAAGGCTATGATTACTTAAGGGTGATCAATAATTTGTCACGTTTTGCAATCTTTTCAATTTGTAATACAAATTGTCCTACGCGAGTCGTTCAGATTCAGATTCAAATAGAAGATAATAAAAACACGACACATGTCTAATCAATATCACAGCTCGTTTCATTTTTTTTCTCCTATTTTATTTACAATATATTTTATACATCGATTACCATGTATTTTCCTTTTTATTCCATGATAATTAAACGCGATGTTAATTTTTTAAAATCAACACATTTAATCATATTTCTACATTGTATAATTTTCTAAGAATTAAATATCCGTATAAACTAGAAAAAAAAAGATAATTTTTTTGTCCAGTTAACTCCCATTATTCCAACCGCTGCGCGACCATCGTTTCAACAACCGAATAACCGTCGAAAGTGGCGCCATACCGTCAAAATTTGCAGGGAGCGCGAATAACTTAAATATATATATATATATATATATATATATATCCTTAACGTTTCGAAGACATTCGTAGATGGCCGTTCTCATCGGTATTCCTGCAGAGATATTGCCGGGAAATCGAAGTTTTCTCGTTTCGAAGGCGCGATACCCGGCAATATCGAGTAGGCCCGGGGGAAGGAGATGGAAATAAAGTTAAAGGGAGTTTAGCCTGGAAATATGGAAATACCTGTGTGTATGGAGGAGAGAGTAGTTTAGCTGTTTCGAGGCGCGCCATCTGATCCGTGGTGTTGGCAAACTTTCCTCCCTCCTCCTCCCCGATATTAGATTCGCACCGGATAAACGCGTGGTTTGAACGGACCAACGGTCGGTCGGTCGGTCGGTCGGTCGGTCGTTCGGTCGGTCGGTTATCGAGCAAAAAATTGTTGTGGGTCGCGCGGCGCGCACGATTTTCTCTCTCTCTTCCCGAAGGTGAACGAAGGTGAACGAAGTGTTGAAAAAAGGCGAGCGTTTCTTCCACGGAAGTGCCCGCGGCTACGAAGGATAGACGAGCCGTTTCTTTCTCGAGGACTTCTGTCCTTCTCTCTCTCGAGGCTAAGCCCTTGTGTCGAATCTCCTCGACGTTCCTTGACCGTCTCTCTCTCTCTCTTTCTCCTACGTGGCCTATATACGAATCGACCAGACTGGAACGACGCATAGGTGTTTCCCCTGTTTGGCTTTCGCGAAAATCGAGAGAGGGGATCGACGTAGAGTAGAACACGCTCTCGTCGACGGAGCGTCGAAATGATTGGCCTGGCAACAATTGGCAGCTAGGATCGTTTCGAACGCGTACCTATCGCGAGTAAGAGAGTAAGAGTCTTCTCGAAAGAGAAAGAAGGAGAAATTCGTTCGTTTCGCGGTGTACCAAGCAGCTATGGTACACGCGCGAGAACAGGCGTGACGAGAGAGGGCGCGGGGTTGGTGTACTAGACGTATCGACCAGGTTGGGAACTCTGGTATTGTGGGGCTCTCGACGAGTGAGACAGAGAGAGAGAGAGATAGAAGCTCGTGCGTGTTACGTGCTCGAGACAGGGAGAGAAAAGGCGAGTGAGAGAAAGAAGGGTGGTGGGATGTTGGCGACTGGAGGGAGGGACGATTCAGACGGAGGGAAATAGGGCAGAGGGAGGGAAGGAGAGACGATGCCTCGAGTTTTCGACGAGGAGGAGGCCCACTTCGCTTCCGACTCGTCGAGTTTTCGTTGTCTTCGATCGACTTCGAACGCGTATCGCATCTAACGCGATTCGAAATCGAGAGAGATAGAGAATTGCCGACGGGAGGGAAGAGAAGAGGGGGAGAGAAGAGAAAAGAGAAAAAAAGGGAGAAGAAGAGGAAGAAGTACCCTCGAGGCGCTACGTGCGCTACTTTGTCCGTGGAAGGGTGTGCGGAAGCGAGATATCACGAGGACCCTCTTTCACCTCGTCCACCCTCCGACCCGTTTTCCGCGCTTTTGCCAACCTCCACCTTCCATCCGGCTACACCTCGCTGCCTTCGGGGACGAGACCGAGCCAACTCCACGGATCACCGAGCTTTCCTCGCGAGCCTCGCGTCCACGAGATGCAACCCATTTTCCCCTCCGCTCTTGCGTAACCCTGTCCTGGAGGCGAGGTCTCTGCCCGACAACCTATGCAACGGTCGATTCTTTTTTTTTTCTTTTTATAGACGCGGAATTGATTTCGCTTCTTTTTCTTTTTTCCTTCTTACCTCGCCAAAAGGTCCCATTCTCCCGATACGGTATCCGTATCACGTTCGATCGTTTACGACACGGACGACAAGTGGAACGGCACCAGAATCGAGAACGTCGTTTAACGAATGTTCCACGCGTGATCGATAGCGGTAATTAGCCAAGGATCGACGAACGGTCGAGGGAACACCGATACATATATATATATACGGGCGGATTATTCGATCGAATAAATTCCTTTCTTTTCTTTTTAAAGGAAACGATCTAAAGTCTCGTCTCGATTTGGAACGCGTGGAGGAAAAAGGGCAGAGTTTTAGGATCCCTCGTTGGTCGAGGGGCGGGTTTGCGGGAAGCGCGCACACTAGCGCCACGTCAGCGGGACTAATGACGCGAGAGATGAAAGAAAGGTGATTTGTGTGTGTCGGGCTGGGAACGAACGAGGGCACCACCGGCCGATCGAAAAACTCGAACAATAACCGTGCCTACCTATCCGCCCTGCACACGTGTCCCAATTAACTCGACTCGGAATTCTCGAATTGAGAAAATTCGCGTTCCGTCCCCTCGATCGAGGAAATGTGTTCTCGAATTGGCCTTGAGGGACGCGTTCCACGATTGCACGATGAATCGTGGAGCGGACGACACGCGAGAATGGCAATTAGTCGGAACGATGTCACCGCGGTTAATTAATATACAACCGGCAACGCCCCGGCCCGTGACAACCACGCGTTTACGTTTCGTGACGATAGAGAGCCTCCGCTTCCTTGCGAGGAGAGGAAGGGGAAGGAGATAACGACTCGACTCGCTTCGAATATCGAAGAAACGGTCGACGCAATCCTTCCCATCCGCGTTGTTATACGTAAACACGTGTTTTCATTTCCGCGAATAAAAATCACGGTGCATCGTACGGTTACGCAACGTTGTGCCGTACACGAGAAAGGATCGATTCATCGAAATTTACTCGTTCTTTTTTTTTTTTTTCTCCTTTTTTCCGCTCTACGAGCACAATAGTACAAAGCGGCTCGCGATGATTCAGTGGTTAAACACGCGGCACGAGACAAAAGCGCGTTTTCTTTGTCCGCGAGAGCAATTATCTTTTTCCTCCTTAGTCATCCGTCCACGTGTCGCGCACCTCTCAAATATCGGTAAATGAACGGCGAGAAAAGATCTCGATTCTTGTTTATTTCCTCTCGTTTCTTTCTTCTTTCTTCTTTTTTCGGGTACTCGCACGCTTATAAACTCGTACGTACGTACGGGTAAGTAACAGGTGGTTTCGGCCACCTGTAATTACCGGTTACGAGCACCACCCGATAACGATTAAGGCCGGGTCAGCTGCGACCCTGCGACTTACCTGCATGCGAACCGGTGACAAGATATAGGCAGGCACGCACGATCGCTCGCGACGATCGCGCTCGTCCGTTAATCGAAATGTCGGCCTACGCGATACGAGCCTCGTTTGTTAAACCGGGCGCACCTTGCGTCCGCGTTTTCTTCCTTTTCTCTTTTTTTTTTTTATATACGTCGCGCGAGGATACCAATTATCTTTTTACTCGAACGACACGTCTTAATTCGGATTCGTGGCGATTCGAAAATTGTTGGCGAAGCTTAGATGTGAAAAGCGACGAGTACCGTTCTACCGTTGGAAAGAAGTGGCGCGGGACGGCGCGGGGGCGAGAGGGGTCCTTCGCTAGGACCGCCCTATCCCCACTTTCGACGCTTTGTTGACAGTCCTGACACCACACGCCTCGTAGAAAAGCTACAATTCGGATATTCATCTAAATATTTTCGAAACTGTTAATCATTTCGAATGTAATATCAATGTGTCTATACTATATCTAGCTTGCTATAGATATAATTGTTTATAAATTAAGCTATATATATTGTGAGAAATAAAAATATTTTTACAAGCGAGATATCTTTCCAGCAATGAACAGTCGATTTTTATTTACCGGTAGCCGGTATTCATACGTTTTCTTTTCTTTTTTTCCCTTTTTCGCGAACAAAGGGCGACATTGGTTCGATTTACCGTTATTCCGCAATTTCCATTCGCGGCGTGGATCGTTTTAGGCATTTCCGATCGGAAGACGATACACGGCTCGCGGCATCGCGTCTCGCTTTACTGTTAGCTAGTCGGAGGCGAGCGAGCGCGCGAAGAGGAAGACAAAGCCGCTCATTGGGAATGTTCGCCGCAACGTCGCCGCGGATACGTACTCCTCTGCATTCGTTCGCCTCCTTTTCTCTTACCGTTTCTCCGCGAGCGGAACGCCTTTTCTTCGAATCGTTCTCGCGACGAGCGCGGCAGGTTTGCGCGTCCGCTCACGTACCGCCGTCTTCTTTTTCTCTCTTTTCTCCCTTTTTTTTTCTTTTTCCCCTTTTCTCTCCCTCGAAACGATCGAACTCGAAGGAAATCCATCGATCCAACGCGCCAACAGACTCGAAGCCGATAATTCGTCGTCTCGCTTTTTCGCGATCTCTGCGATTTATATCTCCCCTTTTCTCGATTTCGCGCAACAGAAAGAAAAAATCCTCTCGTTTCTCGAGGCTCGCCTTTTTTTTGTCTCTCCGTTCCATCTTTTCAAGTTCGTTTCGTGTTCGCGAAACGTTTAGAACGTGTCGGTGGGGAAGGTAGGCAGTAGGCCGGCCTTCTCGGACCTCGTCATCGAGTCGACGCGGAACCAAGGAACCGTGACTGTAATTTCCAAGCCGCGTACACGTCGGCTCGGAAACCTCCTTGAAAAAAAAAAAAGAAAGAAAGAAAGAAAAAGAAACGTTCCAGATTCTGTTTCGAGAAGCGTCGAGATCGATCTCCTTCTCCTCCACGCTTCGTTTTTTCTATTCGCCTCCCCCTTTTTCTCAGGCCACGGAAAATATTCGTAACATTCGGAAAAGTGATTTTTCGAGGTATGGCGGCGAAAACAATGGATCGTCCGCGAAGGCCGCCGTTACGCAAACGCGTTTTGCACCTTTTGCCACCGGTGTTGGTGACGTTCGTAAGCGGCGACGAGGCTGCACGTAGGTATTATGTAAAAATGGCCTTGGACGAGTGCACGGGTTTAATTGGCGCTCGGGATTGGACGCGACGCGTTCCTCCCCGTTTTCTCTCTCTCTCTCTCTCGCGACGCCTCTCGGTCTCCGCGCCGCGATAAAAACACTCTCTCGCGCAACTGGATAAATTACCGTGCATAATTATTACGCGCGGCACCGATCGGCGATGATATCGGTCGACTTGCACGCGTGGACACCGATCGACGCGAGCTTGAACCGCCAGCACCGAGATTCCTCCCCGAGCTTAGAATTAATTAGATTGTGTTGGCGATTCGGCGGCGTTCGAGATCGAACGAGAAGAAGAAACTCTGCTTCTTCTCCCTTCTCGGCGAAGGCGTCATTAGGTACAAGGCTAGCGTGAACGCGACTCGCACAAAGGCCTGGCACCGATCGAAACCGAGGAGCGGAGGGACGGGCGGGGGAGGCGGGAGCGAGGGAGGGGAGGGAGAGGAGCTGAGCGTGGACCGCGTATGTATTATCGTTAAAGGCTGCTGTTAGCCGATATCCGATAACAAGGAGAGGAGAAGAAGGATGTCCCATTTTCCTTCGAGAGCCTCCTTCTCTCTCTCTCTCTGTTTCTTCCTTTCTTTCTTTCTTTCTTTCTTTCTTTCTTTCTTTCTTCGAGGAATGGCGAGGCCAACGCGTGGTGACGTCAACACCCGTTAACAAGAGGGAACGTTTCCCGACCTTTTGCCGCGTTTTCCGCGACGTTTCTTAAAGGAGCACACCTGTTGCCGTATGTGTGTGTGTGTGTGTGTGGCGTGTGGCGTGTGTGTGCATGCTGCTATGTGTGTTGATATGTGTGTCTGCCGTGTGTATGTGTGTGTGTGTGTGTGTGTGTGTGTGTGTGTGGCGCGTGTGTGTATGCTGCTATGTGTGTGGATATGTGTGTCTGCCGTGTGTGTGTGTGTGTATGTGTAGCGTGTGGCATGTGTGTGTGTGTGTGTGTGTGTGTGTGTGTGTGTGTGGCGCGTGTGTGGATGTTCTGTGTGTATGTATGGAGCGTGTGTGTATGCTGTGTGGATGTGTGTGAATATGTGTGTCTGCCGTGTGTGTGTGTGTATGTGGTGTGTGAATGCTGTATGTGTGTGGCGCGTGTATGGATGTTCTGTGTATGTGTGTGGCGTGTGTGTGCATGTCTGTTATGTGTGTGGCACATGTGTGTGGATATATGTGTGTAAATATGTGTCTGCCGTGTGTGTGTGTGTGTGTGTGTGTGTGTGTGTGTGTGTGTGTGGATGCTGCTATGTGTGTGCTGCTATGTGTGTGGCGCGTGTGCGGATGCTATGTATGTGTGTGTGTGTGTGCGCGCGCATGCTGCTGTGTGTAACGCGTGTGTGTGGATGTGAATGTGTGTAAAATAGCATCTCTATTCTCAAAAAGTACATGTTTCATCGATAGAATGGCGAAAACGAAGATGTGTGTGTGTGTGTAGAATAGCATGTCTATTCTCAAAAAGTACGCGTTTCATCGACAGAATGGCGGAAACGAAGATTCGATCGAATTATTTGATCAACGCGATCTTTATTTCCCGATTCGACGAAGGATTTTAAAAACCCTGGTTTTTCCGTTTAAGGGGACAAAATTCCAGGGTCCACGGCGAACGGAGCGGAGAGATAGACAGTCCCCGTCCGTTGATCCTCCCACGAACGAGAAAAGGGGAAGAAGCGTAGGCTAGGACCTGGTAACAGCGATGATGGTAGTGGTGGTGGTAGTAGTAGGTGGAGGCCAGGACTCGGTAGGAAATTGGAAAATTACGAGCGGTCTAGTACCTAGGAAATGAGAAGCGTTTCGAGCTTCCTGGCACTTGGTACGAATTAGATATAGACTCGCGAAACTAGCCGCCGTGCGAGCCTACTCGAAATCAGCACGAACGACGCCGCTCGCCCCACCCCCCACCCGATCCTTCCTTCCGCCCGGCACTGACGCTGGGTGGGGGGAGAAAAGAAGAGGCGCGACCGGCTCCCAAACGGATTTTAAAAACCGATCGATCGTCCCTTCTCTCTCTCTCTCTCTCGCCCCGTCGCTCTTCCCTCCGCCCTTCTCGAAAATTGCCTTTTCTTCCTCGCTTTAACGAGCTTTTTTTTCCGATTCTTGGACTCGTATATATCTATATATATATATATATTTGAGGTTCTTGAGTTGACAAGCAAAGAAAGAACAAGCGAATAATACCGAAACTGGTGTATGATTTTTCTTTCCTTTTTTTTTTCCTTTTTTAAATAACAGCTTGCCCGTTTCGATTTCTGTTGCAGGTACGTAACAACATCGATCGATGCCGACCGGCTACCTTTACGTAAGTAATCATGGTCACGGACGTGTTTTTTTTTCTTTTATCGATTGCTCCTCTCCTCCTCCTCCTCTTCCTCCCATGCATTCACACGACGCACGAGCTCGACGGCTTTCGAGTATCGAGTTTTCTACTTTTTTCCTTCGCAAATTTTTTCTCTCTCTCTCGTAAACCGATAAACTTACCAGTCTCTGAGTAAGTCTCGAGCGTAGGAGTCGCGATTCGGGACGAAGTCCTCTCGGGGACTGTATCGTTTTTTTGCTCCCTTTGTGGGGTGGCTGGCGCGTGGCCCGTCCATGGGGTATTCGGCTCCTCGGAGGAGATGGACGAAAATAAAAGCCGGCGGCTGCGGCCCGATTCCTCTCGAAACGTGGGGGCTCCACGTGGGGCCAGTCGCTTGGAGTCCGTGGCAAGCAGTCCAAGTGGAAAGTTTGGGGAGCGTTGCTCGATCGATCGGCCGATCGATCGTCGCGTTCGAAATTGGTTTCGTGGCGAGGCAGACAACAGCAGAGGGGGTGACGAGTGAGAAGTTCGCGGCATGAAACGGAGAAGCAAGTGAGTGGATCGAAAGGGTTTTTCTTCTTTCTCTTGGAACGCTCTTCGAGATTCTCTTTCATTTCGAATCGATCCTCGTAATCGATCCAGTCGCGAAATTTAGAGGAAAGGCGAGGAATGAAAGGAAAATTGATAAATTGATAAATTTGGGGGCTGATGATGGATTGAAAAATATAACTCGTTTGGTGGAAGAATACGAAGAATACGTGGATCGAAAGGATTTTTTTTGAAAAGTGATAAATTTTCATTCGATGATCGATCATTAATCGAACTGAAAATTTACAAATTTATAAATTCTTCGTTTGGAATCGGTGATCGATCAACCGTCAAATTCGAATTGCATGGCAATTTGCATGGGAAATATTGAGAGGAAAAGCGAAGAATTCGTGGATCGAAAGAGTTTTTGTTTGAAAATTGATAAATTCTCCCAATTCTCCATGATGATCGATGATCGATCGCGTGAAAAATATAACTCGTTTAGATCCGTGGATCGAAAAGGTTTTCTTTAAAAAGTGATAAATTCTCTTTTTGATGATCGATGATAGGTCGCGTAAAAAATATAACTCGTTTAAAGGAAAAATTCGTGGACCAAAAAGATTTTCTCTGAAAATTGATAAATTCTCTGTTTGAAATCTATGATCGATCGTCAACTGTCAAATTCCAATTGCATGGCAATTTGCATGAGAAATATTGAGAGGAAAAGCGAAGAATTCGTCGATCGAAAGTTTTCTCTGAAAATTGATAAATTTTCCATTTGATGATCGATGATCAATCATCATGAAAATATAACCCGTTTAAAAGAAAAGCGAAGAATTCATAGATCGAAAGTTTTTTCTGAAAATTGATAAATTTTCCATTTGATGATCGATCATCGATTATCGATCATTAAATCGCGTGAAAAATATAACTCGTTGAATGGAAAAATGAAGAATTCGTAGATCGAAAGGATTTTTTCTGAAAGTTGATAAATTCTCCATTTGATGATCGATGATCGATGATCGATGATCGATGATCGATCATTAAATCGCGTGAAAAATATAACTCGTTGAGTGGAAAAACGAAGAATTCGTGGATCGAAAGGGTTTTCTTTAAAAAGTGATAAATTCTGTATTTGATGATCGATGATCGATCGCGTGAAAAATATAACTCGTTTAGATCCGTGGATCGAAAAGGTTTTCTTTAAAAAGTGATAAATTCTCTTTCTGATGATCGATGATCGATCGCGTGAAAAATATAACTCGTTTAAAGGAAAAATTCGTGGATCAAAAAGATTTTCTCTGAAAATTGATAAATTCTCCATTTGATGATCGATGATCGATCATCGATCATTAATCGCGTAAAAAATATAACTCGTTTAAAAGAAAAGCGAAGAATTCGTGGATCAAAAAGATTTTCTCTGAAAATTGATAAATTCTCCATTTGATGATCAATCATCGATCATCGATCATTAATCGTGTGAAAAATATAATTCGTTGAGTGGAAAAACGAAGAATTCGTGGATCGAAAGGATTTTCTCTGAAAATTGATAAATTCTCCATTTGATGATTGATGATCGATTATTAATCGTATGAAAAATATAACTCATTTAAAAGAAAAGCGAAGAATTTGTGGATCGAAAGGATTTTTTCTGAAAATTGATAAATTCTCTTTTTGATGATCGATGATCGATCGTGTGAAAAATAATTAAAGGAGAAACGAAAAATGAATTGAAAGGGTATTTTCTGAAAATTGATAAATTCTCTATTTGATGATCGATGACCGATCGCGTGAAAAATATAACTTCGTTTAAAGGAGAAACGAAAAATTCGTGAATCGAAAAAATTTTCTCTGAAAATTGATAAATTCTCCATTTGCAATCGATGATCGATCGCGTGAAAAATATAATTCATTTAAAGGAAAAGCGAAGAATTCGTGGATCGAAAAAATTTTCTCTGAAAATTGATAAATTCTCTATATGCAATCGATGATCGATGATGAATCGCGTTGAGAGGAAAAGCGAAGGATCGAAAACGTTTCTAACGAAAAACTCATAAATTCCTTTCGATTCGATGATGGATCGATCTTCGTCGAATCCAGCCGCGTTGAGAGGAGAAGCGGAGGGAAAAAACCTTTGTGCCTGAAACAGTCTCCATAAGTTGTTCGAAAACTTATATAAATTCTTCGTTCGATGATCAATCGTCGTATCTAATCGCGAAGAGAAGCATAATCGAGAGAAAAAACGAAAAGAATTGAGAAATTTCGATAATTATAAATAATAATAATTTGTAATAACCAAACGATAATAAATTGTTCGTTTGGAATCGACGATGGGGAAAATATTAATCGAATATTTAATCTACTACATAATTTAATCCTCAAAACAAATAATAATAACAATCGAAAATAATTCTAACACGCTCTAACATTTATATCCGCGAATAAATTACGCGAGCTATTTTTAACGCGAGTATCGTCGCTCTCGAGCTAATTTTAACTTTAACTCTTCGGATTTTTAATAATCCTTCCAAATCCTAATTCCAATCCCGATATTATACATCGAAGAAACCGAGCTCGAGATCGAAATCCATCCAAATTCTTCCAAATTGTATCCTCTCGAGATCGAGATTTTCAACGATCTTTCCCTCCGTGCGACGCGAACAATGCGCTTTCCTCCGTGTGTCGTCCGTGACGTGACGGCAACACGGCATTTATAAACCGGCTGTCACGCGCATCGATAAAGCTAATTTATTGGACAAGATGCAGAGGCGCGGCGCATTAATTAGCGGCGGAATACGCGCGACCGGTTTATTACAAGCGCGGGCAAAACTTGAATCGGGCTTGAAACCGTTCCGTTATCGATACCTTGAACTACGCGGCCGCATCTGGGATCGGTGGCGCGAGGTGAACACGCGAGCGATACGCGTATAAATCGCGATAACTGGCCACTGCGAACGAGGCATCGGTGCTTTCCATCCCTCGATTTCGAGATAACGTTCGGAATCGCGTGGCCCTCGAAACAACGTTGCCAGCTGTAAGTTTCAAAATTTCTGAAATCAAAAGGGATAATCGAAAACTTATCGATTTGACACGTATAAGATAAGAGCTTCTTCGTTTTCGATCGAGATGTCTTGGAATTCGTTAATAAGGAATAATTTATGCAATATTGGGATTTGTTTGAGCATATTGTATGTTGGATTAGATATTGATATCCGAGCTATAATTATTGCTGTTTCTACAGGAATTAAAGTATTTGATTAGCAAAATTAAAATTAAATATTTCTATGATCATTAGGTTTTATTATATTATTTACTGTTGGTGGATTAATAGGAATTATATTTTCAAATTCATCAATTGATATTATTCTTCATGAAGTATTATATTGTTGCACATTTTCATTAGATTCTTTCAATAGATGCAGTATTTCAAGATTTTAGATTAAATGATTAAAAATTCAATATATATATCTTGCTCGCTTTCACTGTTGTAAAATTATTATCTCGTGCGAGATAATTTCATTCTAAATAGCCTTGAAGAAATTTCCTATTTTTCATGGTTGCATGAAGGATACGATAAATTATCCCGAAGCAACAGATTTCGAGTTGCAAATCGAATAGTTCGATCGATATTTAGGACCGAATTCGATGGGATCGCGGGAGAAGTAAGTATTGCACGAGTATAATCGAAGAATCGCGAGAAACCGTATCTCTGTCTATCTCTGAGAGGGACGATATCGGTTGTACATCGATATATAATCTAATCGAGGATCGTGCAAACGTGACAGTTTTATCTCGCGGCGCGCGAGCATCGTTGAATCGGCTCGCGACAATGGGAATGGACGAGTGGTGATTCACTCGTTTCGAAATGGGATTAACTACTATCTATATTCCGCCAAGTATATTTCGAAAGAAATCGACTCGCGCGTGCATTATTCTTCCCTTCCCCGTCCGGGGAAAAGATCCGATCCCGACGACGAACTCTCTCGTTTCAATTCGAAGAAGAAGAAAAATAGGAAGGAGAAAGGAGAAGAAGAAGAGTGGAGCGCTTATTTCTCACCTGTCGGCGAGAAGCGTAAGTAGGTCGCGAGTGGTTGTTCCCGTCTTCGTCCGTTCATCTTCTATCTCTCTCTCTCACGATCGACCGATCGTGAATTTCGCTTCCCTCCCCCCTTCCCTCCCACGTCCCGTGCGAGACCGGGTGGTTTTCCATTTCGAGAAATGAACGGGGGATGGAAAAACCGGGAAGGGAAGGGAGGAGGAATTAGCCGTCGAGGCGCATGCATTCGCTTCCACCCGTGTGTATTTACCGATAGGTGGGAAAGCGACGGACGTTGGTTGGCCGGGAGAAGCGCGGGGAGTGAAATGACGAGGGGAGTGGAAGAGGTGGGTGGGTGGGTGGTGGAGGAGGGAGACCCTCGTGGAGAATCCATCGGAGCGCGGCGCACAATGGCCACGGTTTCAATGGAGAGAGAGAGAGAGAGGCCGCGAAAAGATTTTCGAGGAACGCTGGAGGGGCGATTCCATTCGATTTCGTGGAAAAAAAAAAGAAAAAAGGAAAACCCGTGACGATACATCACCGCGAAAGTCCATTTTTTCCAAATGACGATGACTCCCTCGTTCGCTTTTTAATCTCTGTTGCGGTAATCCGCTTCGTTATTTTTCCATTCCGACCGAATCGTTTCGAGTCGTCATCGTCTCTGTCATTTTTTTTCTTTCTTTCTTCTTTTTCCATCCACCTGTATTCGATTTCGTAGTTTACGTTCGTTCGAGCGCAAAGAGACATTTGTCTCTTCTCGAAAGAAGAAGCGAAGGTTTCGAAGGACGGACAGCTGTTCCGTTGCGAGGTAGTTTTCGTTCGTTGAGAGAGCATCTGCGAGGCCTGAGGCGGTCTTAATATCGGACGCGTGCTCGTTAACACGCGTGGCTGAAACCGATCGATCGATCGACCGATCGTATTTGGATAATCGAAGCGTCTCTCGTTTATCCGGACGAGCGTGGAAAAACAAGTTTTCCAAAGTAAGTTACGTGGCCACATTTACTTATGTTCGTCCCCGAATATTTATCTTCAACCGTGTAAAATCGTCGAAAGATGGAGAGAGAGAGAGAGAGAGACGGCGGAAGAGAGAGAACGGAGAGACGGTTTCGGGGTGTTTAAAGATGGCGGAGCGTTGTTTACCGCGGTATCCTCGGCGGGTATCCGTGGGTACTTCGGGGCTTCTCTACCTGAGCCTAGGAGAGGCGGGAGAGAAAGAGAGAAAGAGGGAAGCGGGAGGAGGCTGCCTCACCACCACCAGGCCGCGGTGAAGTTGTGTGTAGCGCGCACACCGCTAGAGCCGAGGCGAAGGAAACGCGTCCGTCCGCTCGTCCACACAGCTGTGCGTCGCTCCGTGTGTTGCTGGTGGCTGCATCAGCTGTCGGCCTTGGTAGGGTGCAATTACCCCGGCAGAGCAGCGACGAGGAGGAGAAGAAGACGAGCGGAGAGAGAGAGAGAGAGCGAGAGAGCGGGAGAGGAAGAGGGAGAGGGACTTCGAACCCAGGATATGGACCTGACTGCTCGTCTATCCGTCCCGCTCTCTCGCGCCTTCTTCGTCTACTCTACTCCTCGTCCTTATCTCTCGCTCCACGGACCACGACGCTCTTCTTCCCTTCCCCGTCCCCTACTCCTTCCCCATCACCGTTCCTCCGCGCTCCTTCCTCCTCCCCGCTCCCCGTTTCGGAGAGAAACACTCCCTTTCGCGGCTCTTAACCTCGGTTAACGTGACCGCGGGTCACGTCGGGGTCAGCTGGCCACGCATACGCGCGCCACCGGGTTAAGGAACCTTTGGTCCTCGGAAATGGGAGAAGGGTGGCGACGACGCCCGATCGGGGTCGAACGCGCAACTCTCTCGCCCTCCCCCTCTCCTCTCCTCTCCCTCTCGCCAGAGGAAAAAGGGCGCAGACGCGGATTTCCGTCGCCACCCATTGTTCCGTCGCGCTCCACTTTTTCTCGGGAAAATTCTCCGATCGACCGGCCGCGTCGATCGTTGAAAAAGAAAAAAAGAAGAATCCTCGTGGATCTTTCTCCGTTTCGTAATACCTTGGCTCGAACGCGACGCGATCCATTATTGTTCGTATCGGCAGAAAAAAAAAGGAGAAAAGCACGGGACAAAAGTACGGGATAATCCGAGATCGAAAGGTTTGGAAGAGCGGAGGGAGAGCAAAGAGTAAAGAATGGGCGCGGGTGAACGTTGGGGCGGTCGTTGAAATTTGTGGTTCGAGGTTCTACCGATCGGTAGAGTAGAGAGGACACGGCTTGTAGAGACGGGGTTGCACACGTGCGCGCGTTGCATAGATCGGGAGAGAAGAGAGCGCGCGGTGTGCGTGGCTGCGAATGGTCGATGCGCGCCGGGAACCGACCGCTCGCCGCTCGTCTGCCCGCGCATCTCCTGCCGCTCACACAAGGAAGCCCTCTGTGTGGGTCTAGAATGTGTCCTTGGCTGAGGTGCGTTGACCTTCTTGCCGTAGCCGCGTGCTCGACTCCGCGCTTCTACTCGGAGAGGGCTAAATCTCCGGCCTGGACCTTCCTTCCCTCTCCCCTTCCCCCCCTCGCCCCCTCTCGCGCCTCCGCACCCGCTCATACGCCCGCCAAACTTTGCATTCCCTCGCCGATCCCCTCCTCTCCCCCCCGCCCGATTCGTATTTTACGCCGGGATCCACCGTGCTCGCGATCCCTATCGCGTATATTATCTCGTTGGTCGATGGAAACCGCGTGGAAACCCGACCTCTCGAGGAGTAACGCACGCGAGGAGTTTCTCCGCGCCAGACAACGTTTGCGTTCCCTCGCCGAATAACAACGATTCGTCTTCCGCGAATGTATTATTATTATTACACACCGGCCAAAACCTATCTCCTCGTTTCGATCACGGTTGAACCATGTTCGAAATTGTAGCCCGACGACGAACCTGCCTGGCGTTTCCAATCGCTTTTTAGCGGGAACGAATACGCATACGGTTGACCAGTCGTGTTGTTTGTGGCATAGGCACGCCTAGGCCTCGCGACGCTGCATAGCTGCGACAGCGGATTCGCGTACGGGCTAACGGGTGATCGATAAGCGTATATATAACCGTGAGCGGTGTTACGCGTGCTTAATAACAAATATAATCGCGGGACGGGAATTTTTCTCCATCGTGGGAACGGGAGAGAAGAAGAAAAAAAAAAAAGAAACGAGAAAAGGGAAAAAAAGAAATTTACCTCCTCTACCTCGTCTCTCTTTTTTGCTCGAACTTGTAACTCGAAGTAACGGGTACTCGATTGCATAATTGATCCAGAGAGGCTGCGAGCGTTGTGATGCGCACCGCGAAATTAACTCGACGTCGTTCACCTTGGACTCGATGGTTGGGCGCGCGATCGCGGTTTCAAAACACGGACGGGGGAAAATGGAAGTTTTTTTGTCGCGGCCGTTGTTTACGGTCGCGATAGCATATAGGCGAGGGAGAAAAGGGGCGAGCGGGGCACGAGCGACGAAAGGTGGAACGAGCGCGCACGGATAATTGGCTCGTGAAAGGGCCGAGAGAGATAGAGATAGAGAGAGAGAGAGAAAGAGCGAGAGCCGGTCGATGGAGTGGAACAAGAATTTCCCACTCGCGCGCCACTCGTGCTCGCGTTTCGAAGCAAGCTGCGCGCCTACGATCTAACCGATCGTTGCGTTTTACCATTGGCTACGGTTACGCAATTGCGGATGGAGCTTACCTACGCTATATATGGGCCAGGGACAACTCTCGATTCGCATCGCGAGAACGCCGATAAAGCCGAGTCATCGTTACAACCTTACAAACGAACGTTACGAACCTTGCGTCCACGGATTATACCACGGTCATTTCCTCTCCTCGGTTAGGGACGAACGACAAGTATTCGCGAGAACTTGAATCGTCGCCAATTATACGAGGAGGAAATGTGTGTGACAGGCTTCCATTACATTTTGCCCGTCCACCGAGATTTTCACTTTCGCGATTCTAATTATAAAAAAATTTTCGAAATTTTCTACGATTCTCGAACCGATCTATATAATTAGACGAATCGAATAGGTTAAGGGATAAGGATAATAAAAAAGGAGAGAGGATTCGGTGTGGAGGAGAGAAGGCGGCATCGAAATGGTAGGTAGGCCGTTAACCCAGGTCAGCAACTGCGAATCCGCGGTCCTGTTGCCCGTGTCGACACCTTTCTTTCGCTCTTTTCTTCTTCCCTCCAGCCCGCGGCCATTTCCGTCCTCGCTTTCGTCTCTCCCACCGCGCTCGCGCACATGACCGAACCTGCCTCGTGACGCAGTTCCGCTCCAACCGGAAGCCCGTCGCTCCGCTCCGTTTCCGACACGCTTCGCGGACCACGCTTCGCCGAGCCAACTCGATGCTTCTTCGTCCTTTTCCCTCTTTCGATCCTCCGAAGAATCGCGATCAGGATTAATGTTTAAAATTATTTGGATATTCGAGCCAATCGTACCACTCGATGGTTAAAAGCAAGCCGTTCGAGAGATATTCGAGCGCTCCTCCATCTCGTCTTTCTCGTTTTCTCCGCCTCCGATGTCGTTTCACATCTCCACGGCCCATTACGAGCGCTCGAGTATCTCACGAAGTACGTGTAGCTCGATCGCGAACCGGTGCCATTCGACGGAACGAGATACCTTTTCAACAGCCACGTTAATCCCGACCGAGTAGTACCCTTTTTTACCGCAGCGCCTCGAGAGCGCTTCGATCGTGAAAAGAATCCTTCGTATTTCCGTTTAAATAATATATACATATATATATATGTATATACGGACGATCGTTGGCACGTGTCGGACGTTTCGACTGGACGTTTGTTCCGGCGCGGAGAAAACGGAGGAACAAGCGGGATCCGCGTAACTGACTGTCGGCAAAGAAAGGTGCAGTGACACAGAAACGAAGCGAGAAAGAGAAAGAGAGAGAGAGAGAGAGATAGAGATAGAGAAAGAAAGAGAGAGGCGAAGGATGCGTCAGAGTTGGAAATAAAGAGGAGGCGTGGGCCGTGCGGCTCGGCCGTGGAGAAGGGAAAGGTGAGAGGGGGGGAGGAAACGATCGTAAATGGACGCGTATGGGAGGTTATCGTGAAAGCCGGCTGTTCTGTGAATGAAGCACCCACTCCGATTCCCCGTCCTGGCATGTACAGTTCACCCGACCGACGAACTTGCACGTATTTGCATTCGATTAAACACACCGTCTCACGGGTGCACCGGCCGGAGTCGATGCACTTTCGACCTTCTCCATGCCGCTCCTCTCCTCTCTTCCCCTTTCCCGCGACACCCCCTTTTCCTTCCTTCTTCCCTCCTTCCAAACGAATTATCCTCGCCGTTGAAAAAAAGGAAAAAAAAAAATTCCAAGTAATAATTTAACTATCGATCGTTTAGAATCCTATTATCTCCTCGTCTCCCGTGGATAGAGGTGAATCGCGTGGGTCGTGGCTTCCCTTCGCTCAAGCGTGGGTGTCGACCCGTTCTCCTCGAAAACGTTTTTCATTTCTCCGTGCGGTGGGACCGCGCTCGTTCGTTCGTTCGTTCGTATCCTTCTGTACCCTTAGCCGAAAGATTCGCGCATATGACGGGAGGGAATATCGCGAATACGTGTACGCGAAGGATATTCGGGGAGGATTATTCGTGGAACGAGCGAGCGATACACACGGATGGCTGGGCGAGCCGCTTAAGGAGTTGGTGTACGCGCTTTGCCGACGATAAAACCGGCACTTTAAAACTCGTTTAGCCGGCGCGCGTTCGCCAATAAGGATACCGGTGCAACCTGCTCCCGATTTTTGCTCGGCCCGTGTTCGGTGCCGCGAATCCCTTCCGAAGAAAGGAAGGGAACGGAAAAGGAAAGGCGAGCGTCGAAAGCGAGGCCGAGTCGTGTCCAACCGCGTGATATAACGCGAGACGTAATATCTCTCTCTCTCTCTCTCTCTCTCGCATCGATCGCGATCATTTTTACCTTCTTCGTCTTTCTTCTCAGGATTCCTCTCCTCTCTTGAGGGAAGGGGAATTCGAGTGAATATCGTTAGAACGAACAAAAGTGCCAATTTGTCAGACAGATCCCTCCCCCTCCCTTAATCCCTCTCGCCTCCAAACAATAGACTCTCCGGATATATCCTGGCGGGTAATAATCGCGTGGATTACGCTTAGGCGCGCGTGTATGTAGTCGGGGATCGCGGATTGCCCGGACAATTGGTGTCCTCCGTATCCTCCGTTCATTTGTCGGCCGACAATTTCCACATCCTCCACTCGCAAGATTCCATTCTCCGCGAGGTGTCGATAATTTCGAGCGCGCGCTTTTTTCTTCTCCCTCTCTCTCTCCCCTCTCTCTTCATCGCAGTACCACCCACGTCGCGTAAAGGATCGAAAAGCAAAACGGACCCTTTTTCTCTCGTCCTGGCCGAAACGAGAAACGACACCGACAAAAAAACTTCCCCGGGTTTGCAGGGCTGCGGCCTGTGTTTGTTTTTCCCTTTCGGGCCCCGATGAAAAGCAAGCGCGCGAGGGTCGTGGCAACGCTACACGAGACTCCTCTCCTCTCCTCTCCTCTCCTCTCCTCCTCCCCCTCCTCTAATCTCGTTCCCGTTTTCGATTCGTTTCTCTTTCCTCTCTTTCGTGCCGCCTCGTCGATTTCCAATTACTTCGAACGACTTAACGAGAAACGCGGCGGCCTTATCGGCCATCTCCATCCATCGCGAATAGCACGTACGTACGTCACGCGCTATCTCGGCCGCAATTATCGCGATCCCTATCTCCGCTAGATATCGAACGTTCCACGCACGTTTCCGTCCACGGTTGCGCAACCGTGACGATTTGCCTGAAACGCACTTTTCCCAACTTTTTCTCCCGCGTCCCCTCCCCTTCCCCTTAGCTTCTCGCCCTTTTTAACCACCCGGTATGCAACCCCTTGCCCTTCCCCTTAGTTTCTCGCCCTTTTTAACCACCCGGTATGCAACCCCTTCCCCTCCCCCTCTCACCCGTTTCACGTTTTGCACGATCCGTCGAGGCGACGACCCTTTTTTTTTTTTCTTTTACGAAGAGACGGGCCGAAAGATGGGATCGATTCGCGGGTGTCGTGACTCGTTTTTTCCGCCTGTCACGCGACTCTTCCTCTTCCAATAGGCAAGCGTCCGAGTCCGAGTGGATTCTCGGCGCCACGCGATTACGGCAAATTGCCGCTCGCTCCTCGAGGAATGCGCGTCCTCTCGACTTCGCCGCGTTTTTCTTTCGCGATCGCCCCTATCTCGCCCCGGATAATTTCATTTCGAGGAAGAGGAGAAAGAGAGAGGTGGATGGAAACGAGGCTTTAATTACGGAGCGGAGTGACCCGTTACTCCGGCGCCACCTACCCTTTCGACACGACTGGCCGGCGTTGTTGAAATTTTAATCGCGACTCCATTCTCGTGCGTATACCTTCCTCGAGAGGAGGATAGAGGAGAAGCTCGAGGAAAGGGTTGAAGGAAGGAGAAAATATTTTTTTCCCTCGAGTTCTCCAATATATAAAATTCGACGAAGGGAGACGAGTCGCCGCGCGCGTGAATCGGACGATAAAATCGCGGTTCCGCGATATATATTGGTGTTACGCCAATGTTTGATTTACAAATCGAACGGTAATTCGCCCCATTCTCCGGGCCAGCCCTAGCAGAATGCCGAAATAAAGGAAGCCAACCCCGGTACCAACTTCATCCCAGGGGAACCCCCTTTGTGTTTACGTATCCGCCGCTGCTTTCGCCCATCCACCTATCCCGCCGGAGATGAAATACCTCGAAACGGTGGAACCGTTTGATCTCGAACCGTATCTCCTCCTCTCCTTGTTCCGTACACGCCGCCATTATCCTTATCTTCGAAAAATTCGTGAAAAATATATATAAAATTTTTAGTGTAGAGAGAGAGAGAAAAGGAAGGGGAAAATTTGAGGGGACGGTGATAAAGATTTCCGCGTTCAATTATCGACACCCTGGCCGAGTAAACAGAGGAAATCGGACAACGAAGAACCCTCGAAATCGTTCCCCTAATTAATCCCCGTTCGAAGGATCTAATACTACGTTGGCTTCGACTAGATTGACGGGGTATGGAGATTTGGTCGGTAACTTCGCTTCGTCTCTCGACGGATAAACGTTACCGATCGAGTAGGTTTGAAAAAAAGGAGGAGAACTTTCGCTTTCCTTCGAATAAGAATCCGCTATTATTGCGGATGAAAAGTTACAAGTGTCCAGTATCATTATATCTATTCTCTTTCTCGAGGTGACAGACGAAATACGAAAAGAAGTTTTAAAAGAAAGCGCGAGGTTAAGATACAGCGGCCATTCACGATAAATAATGAACGTGGTACAGGTGCATTAACATTCTCTTTCTTTATTCGTAAAACTGTTTCCCATTCTTCGTTCTCTCCACGCACACAGGTAATAAGATTAGCAAAATGAATTATTTTTCGCAGTCGATCGACAATTTTCCAATCTTCATTTTTATTTATCTATTTATTTTTTACACGCTTTTTAAGAAGATTGCTTAAAGGGATAAAGGATGGGAAGTGGGCGAGCGGAAACGATCGCGGCCGAGCGGAAACGCGGTTGCGTTAGGTGAGGCTAGAAACGAGCGAGTGGCGGGCTCGTTGCAGAGAGCACAGCGCATCGCCGTTACGCACGTGCTTGCCCGCTCTCTCTCTCTCTCTCTCGTTTTCCTCTTCCCCCTCCCATCTCTCGGCTGACCGGCCGAGCTACGAGACACACGCTGCCTCGTCCTCAACTGTCTTCCCACTATTCGAACGCGCGCTCGACGTTCACTAATTACCAGAATGTAGATTAGATTAGGCTTCGCGTGGAGCAATAAAATTTCCTCTCTTTTATTTTCTAAAATTTCTATACAATCTCGATTTTCGAGGGGAGAAATTTCTCTCTCGAGAATAAAATTTCCTCTCTTTTTATTTTCTAAAATTTCTATACAATCTCGAGGGGAGAAATTTCTCTGTCGAGAAGGAAGTTTCGAGAAAATCGGATTTACCTGCGTCACGAAACGTGCCTCTGCCTTCCGTTCCAAATCACTTTCGCAAGGATGCCATACTTTAAAGAGTATAAGACTATACTATATTATACCAGGTAAGGGCAATTAGCTTAGGATATTCGCTTGTTCCGATTCTTCGACTTGGAAGGAATTTCGGAAGAAATTTGTCGGTGGGCCCCGCTCGACATCGATATATACAACTTGTTTCCCGTGTCTCTCGGCCCGAGGGCCGGTCGCAGGTTTTTCTACCTGAGGCCCCCGGCTTTGTACCGAGGGTGAGTCAACGCGTACCGAAACTACGAGAGAAGGAGAGAGAGAGGAAGAGGGAGAAGGATCCTATGGGACACACCGAGGATAAACGGACCCTCTCAGTCATCGCCACCCCTCCAGGCCTTCCCCTTCTTCCCGCCATCGGTAAGAAACCCTCTTCACCCCGTCACGTACGCGCCACGAAGGGACCCCTACAATTCGGTTTCCATTCCAGTCTTCCTCGTGCCCCGCTCCCGGATAGATACGCGCGTCCAAGGGGTCGCTTCCACGATTTTCTAACCTTCTCCCTCCCGCAACGCCCTCCCCTAATCTCTTAATATTTTTCGCCGTGTGAAAATTACGAGTGAAGGGAAATTGTTATTGTTGTGTTGTTGTTGTTGTGAAAAAGAAAGTGCTTGCTCGAACACACATATATATATACGTGACACAGAAGAGAGTTTTCCACGATTTCCACCCTGTTGATGGATGACGGAGAGCCAGCTGTTTCCGAGGAGGAGGGTTGACCATTTCGAAAGGTTGCCACGAGTTGTTGGCCGCCGATCGATCGTGCCGTGTAAAGGGTGGTGGACGCGATCCTCGCCGGGAGGAGAGGAGAGGAGGGAAAAATTCCTCCGCCAGGATTCCTTTTATCGAATGAGTGGTATGAAGTACGTTCTCTTCTTTTTCCTTTTGCTTTTTCCTCCTTCCCTTCCGTTCGAGATTTATCTCGAGAGAGAAATAATTTGTGAAGAAGGAAAGGGATGTTGTAAAGTTGTGTACACGATTGTGCAGGGGGATTAGCGAGGATTTTTGAGGAAAGGATTTTCGGGAAAACGGTATTCGATCTTTCGGCATTGTGCCGAGTTTACTGCCGGCTTACTGTCCGGACAATGCGCGCCTATATACCCTCGTTTCTCCAGCTACCCTAAACTAATAAAACCCACCCCCTCTCCAATCTTCCTTTCGAACAGTTTTAAGGAAGAGCAGCTGTTCCTCTCCTTCCTTTTTTTTTTTCCTTTTATTTTTACACCAGTCAGACCTCTGCTCTTCACAATTTCCTCGACAGAGAGAGAGAGAGAGAGAAAGTTTGACCGAGGTCGAAATTCTCCTTTGTTTGCGAAACGAGAAGAAAAGAAAGGAAAAATATATTGCGAGGTAAATATATATATATATATAAAGAAAGACAAAACAAAGTTGGTCTTGAAGGAGACAGGAGGGGGGAGGAGCAAGAAGGCAGGAAGATATCCATCCTGTGATCAGGTTTAGCGTGCTTGGAAATTCAAGGGCTATCTACGATCTTCCGGGTCCTGACCCCGGTGTAATTCCGAATTCGAGGCATGCCCGGGCCGTGGATACGAAATACTGGAGGAGGAAACGTAACTTCCTCTGCTCGGGAAAGGTCGTCGTGTGCCGCCACGACTTTGTTTACACGTCGTCAACGTGATCGAGAAAAATTTCGAATTTCGAAAATTTCTTCCTCCGAGAGGAAATTTTTTCTCTGCCGATATTCTCTGTCTCTCTCTCTTCGCCGGTGACGGGTCGTCGTCCATCTCGGTTTTTCCTACGAGCTCCACTCGCTCGTTGATTATCGATCGAGTCGAAACGAGCAATGTCGCGGCAAGCTTAATACGCGGCGTCGATCGATCGATGGGTCTCTCGGGGGATACACGTTCGTTGTCCTTTCGCGCTTATAAATAATAATAATAACAACGGCGAATCTTGGGAAAAATTGTTTCCAAAGATGGGAAGATTTATCCGACCAAGGTTAAAAAATACTCGGAGTAATTGTCAAAATGCTTATATAACACTTTATTCATAGCTATTTTATTATCGAGCTAACCTTCAACCGTTAATTTTTCCCCATCGCTCCCTCTCTCTCTTTCTCTCTGTCTTTGTCTCGTGTGCGATTGCATCTCCGATAACCGTGCAGCAATTATTATTAACCGCTCGCGAGGACTCGAAGGATTCGAGAAATGGACGTGTATTCGCTATTGGCGAATTTTTATAGATATGGCTCGGTCGAGTAGAATTGGCGGAGCGCCAATTCTTCCGGGCTGGTTTTCGTTCTGCGGTTTCGAGCGCGGTTTCCTCCGTATCCCAGCTGTTTTCGCGTCAAAAACCTGACGCGCTGCGTAACGGGAAAGATCGTTCGATCCTTTATTTCGGTGGATTCGGTTCGATTCGCGAGGATAAGAAAAGACGAATGAGGCGAATATCTCGTTTTCGTCTCATCACCTGTCCCCAAGTATTCAATATATACACGCACACGCACGCACGCGCGCACATGGATACATACACTGGATATTTATTCACAGGCGAATGGCCAAGGTTCGCGCGTCGACGACAATGAACTTGCGCGGAAGAAGAGTTTCGCAGCGAGAAAGAGAGAGACGAATAATGGGAGTGGTTTGCTCTCGGAACCAACCACGCGGAGTAATGACACCGTTCGTTCCTTCCTTCCTTCCTTCCTTCCTTCCGTCCTTCCTCCTCCGTCTCTGTCTCCTTCCCCTCGACCTCCCACCGCCCCGCTGCTCCTTTAGCCGCTTGCCTCGTCGCTCGCTCGCAGCAAACTTTGGGACAAGGTTAGTGTGTCGAGACCGAAACCACGCTCGATTCGGATGCTTCTCGGGGTTCGAGGGGACTCGAAGGGAGGATAGGACAGAGAGAGAGAGAGAGTGGAGAGAGAAAGGGGGAGACCGGAATAACGTGTTTATAAAGAAAGGGCCATCGAAATCGAGCTCGATAGTTCCTTTTTGCGGGATTCACGGCCGAGCGTGCGATATTTCCGTCCCGGACCGATAATTATTCCCCCCTCCCCTCTCCTTCTCTCCCGGGGATTTATCGTTCCGATTAATTTCACGGCGACGTCCACTTTTCTTCTTCTTCTTCTTCTTCTTCTTTCCTCTTCTTCCTTTTGCGCTTCTTCCGTTCGCTAATCGGAATCTTTATGCGCCGTATTCGCGGAACGAAGGGAAAAAATTGTTCGAGGAAAGAAGGTAAGGAAGGATGTATTCACGATCGCTTTGACTCGGGTGTTCGAAAAAGCGGCTTTCCCGTCCGAAATCCGACGTTGCGATTCGTTCGAGCGAAACGAAGCTCTCGAAGTCGGCGAAATAGAGAGAGAGAGAAAGACAGACAGACAGACGGAGAAAGACAGATAGACAGACGGAGAAAGAGAGAGAGAGAGAGTCGATCCGGCCGAGTTATTACGCGAGTCGTCCGCCGCTCGCTGGCCTGGCCAGCCACCGCGCTTATCTCTTATCTCTCGCTGATTGGTTTATATAGCGCGTGTCGAGTTACCTTGTACGTACAGCGTATATAAACGGGCTTTTTACGCTTCGTGACACGCACACGGGCCGGCACACCGGTGTGTGTGTATGTGTACGTGCGCCGGCTGAACGAGAATGCCGTTTTTCTTCCACTCGCTCGCGTGTCCCCGCATTTTCGATCTTACCTGTCCACATCGGGGCCCTGCCTCTCTACATTGTGTCGCCGCAATATGGAACGGCACCGGTGCGACGAACCAGTCCGCGCCTGTGTTCATCCGCCGGCAGAGGACGGACGCATCGGTGCGCGCGGCACCATCGGCGGGGGGGAGGGGGAGCGGGCGGGTGGAGGGGGCGGGTGGAGGAGGGAAGGAGGGGAGACCGAGAGAGCGATGGTTAGAGAAGAATCGAGTAACGGAGATTTCACGGATTTTCACGGGGGAAACGCGTCCCGTTCCGAGCGCTGCGGGCGTTGTGTACAGGTTGAATTAACACGGCACCGGATTTCGAGTTTCCCGCCGAGGAAAAAGGCGCGGGACCCACTCTTATACTCGACTATCCTTCTTTCTCTCGTTGTATTATTATTATTATTATTATTATTATTAGCGAAGCATAATAATGGTTGAAAAAAGTAATCGTTATGAAACGTTTCGAATAATAAAGTTTCGTATTTGTTTTCTTCACTCTCGTTCCAACAATTTTAATTCCTCGAGATCAAAATTGCGAAGAGCGGTCGAAGCTCCTCGTCCAAGCTTCGTTTTCGTTCTATCCAAATTATCCTCTCGATTTTCCTTTCCTCGATCCGAAATTTTATATCCTCTCGATTTTCCTTTCCTCGATCCGAAATTCCCACGAAACGGAAGCGTGACGCGTCGCGCCAATAACGTAGGATTTACGCGAGGAGTGGGGAGGGGAAGGAGTGGGAGGATAAAGGAGGGCGTGGAAATGGAGGGAACGGTGATTAAACGTTTACGGGAGAGAAGCTTTTCGAGGTCGTTTCGACACCCCTCGCCACCTATATTCAAATCGTTGTTAATGGCGAGGACTCACGCGAGCTTCGCGCGCGTTCCCGGCGAAAAGTTGGCGAAATCGGCCCTTCTCTCTCTCTCTCGTTCTTCTCTTCCTCCTTCTCCACCCGGGTCAAAGTCCCGAACGGGGAAAATGGTAATGGCCCCGGCGCGAGTAAAACGAAAAGTTCCTCCCCGTTTTCCTCCCCGTTTTCGACTCCCTCTTATTAACTCTTCCCTCCTCGCTTTCCGGAGGGTGCTCTCCCGCATTTATCTCGCAAGTTTTTGGAAAGGGAGATTAGGATTCGGCTGGATCGTTACCGACACCGCACACACCTGTGTTGCTCCTCCATCCATTAACGTTGCTTCCTTGCCCCAGAGCGCGACCTCCCCCCACTCTTCTCCCTGTTTATTCTCCCCAGAAAATCTTTACGCTTCGTGGCGCGCTTTCTCGCTCGACAATTCTTTACTCTTTACTCATCCTGCTATTCCTTCTCTCTACTTATTCTTTCCAAATTCAGATTTTTATTTTTTATTTAAGATTCCTTGGCTTCCTTCCATCTTTCTTGTCGATCTTTCTGGATCGGATTTTTCAATTTTCGAATCTGCTTGTTGATCGTTGATTTCCAAGTTGAAATTAAAATTCGAATCTTCGCTTCGATTTTTCGCGCGTTGCGTGAGATATAGGCGTCCTCTTCTCCAGTGGCGCGCGAATCCTTTCGATTCTTCCAAGCTTGTCGCGCTGCGCGTCGCTGGAGATCGGGACTGGAAACTGTTGGAGCGGTCGTCGCGACTCTTAACGCGTTTCCAACGAAATCTCGTGCTGCGCCAGTTCTTCCACCGATATTTTAGCAACGCCTTGCCACTCGAACATCGAATCTTTGTGGTATAATCGTTAAAATTTCTTTTCTAATTCGAAAAGAAAAATGGAATAATTAGTGAATCATACAGCAATAATTTTTCAACCTCTGATCAACCTCAGCTTTGTATAGAACGCTTTAAAATATTACGTTCTAAATAATTTTCTACTAGACAAACTAGTTTTTTATTACTTTCATAACAATTTCTATAATTTTGTTGTACCTGTGGAATATTTTTCCAAAAATATTCTATCTACGAAAATTTTTCGTAAAGAATGATTCGAGGAGAGCATCGTTTGTAAAATCGATTCTATCGTAAAAATTTGTATTCAGCGTGAGGAACGAGGAGGGATGACATTTTGTTCCTTTTTATTCGAAGAAAAACCGAATTCGAAAGGAAGTGGACGAGATTCATTTGAGAACGCGACTGTCCCTTCACAAAGGAGGAAGAAATCGAAAAAGTATATCATATCAGAGAAAGGAAGAATTATCGAATAAATATTTTCTTCGACATAATCCATCTCGATTTGTTCACGCTTTATTTTAGAAATCGAAAGAAAGAACGAAATTGAGAGTCGCTGCGTTTCTATTCCCCTCTCTCTCTCTCCAGAGAGGGACGAGTAATATTTTTTGTCGAATTTCCTTCCATCCATCCGTATTCACGTCTCTTTTTCCTCGGGATCCGAGAGAAAGAACGAAATCGAGAGTCGCTGCGTTCCTATTTCTCCTATTCCTCTCCCTCTCTTCCTCTCTCCGTGGAGGAGAGACGGGGGTTGGCGTCACCAGGGGTCACCCGTATATTGGATCAAGTCCCACGATCTATTATACGATGGAAAAATCCGGGAAAAAAGAGAGAACGAGGAGGGAGCGTATAAGAATAAAGGAAGAAAGAGACAGAGAGAGAGAGTTTCGAATTTCAACGTTTTTCCCCCGCCTTCGTATCGAATCGGGTCTGATCCGTGAGTGGAAAAGGGGGTCCGATTTTGCCCGAGTTTCACTCGTGGATTCGAATATTTCACGGCTGCTCGCGTTTCCGGTTGGCACGGAGACAACACAGGCCTCCTACTTTACCCGTACGTATCCCCGTGTTGACGACGCGTCACGTCGTTTATCACGTTTTAGTTTAAGCTTGCTGCGCAGAGACAGTTTACGCAACTCTCTCTCTCTGTCTCCCTTTCTCCCTTTCTCTCTTTCTCTTCCTCGCTCTCGCCCTCTTTCGCTCGCTCGAGAACGAGGAATGGAAAAAACGTTAACCGAGATATTTTACCGGCGAACGGTATCGAAGCAGCGTCGAATCGTAAACCGTTTTGACGGTCACCTTGATGGGATAATAAACGAGTGGCGAAACGACGCCAGCGCGCCTCTCGGCAGAGGTCCTGTCTACTTAGCGTGGGATTCGGTGGCTAATCGACGGTCGTTAGGCTCGCGGTCTGTCGACAGAGTGGGGGGAGAGTTGGAGAAGGATGGAAAAACGGTTGGGACAAAAAAAACTCGCCGAACGATCTTACGACCTGTTTACATTTTCGTCCTTACCTTCCAACGTGTTTTTCCTTTCCAACGTATTCGCATCTCTGCGATAAAGGGATTGACTCGCACGAGCGAACTGGAATAAACGAATCGAAGTGGACGATCGGTGCTTCTCTCGCCTTATCCTCCCCTCCCCTCGATTAATCGATCGCGTGGCGATTGTTCCGTCCCGAGAGAGAGAGAGAGAAAGAGAAGAACGTTGTTTTGCGAGGGAAAAAAAAAGAAGAGAAGAGAAAAGAAAACAAAACGATCCTCGATATTTAAATCTTCTATTCCCCGGAGGATACGAGGGAGGGGAGGAACGCGTTCGTTCCTTTGTTCCTCGAAGATGAGGAAAGAAGAGACAGGTGAGGAGGGAGGAGAAAAGAAGTAGAATCGGAAAAATCGAAGGAAGAGAAACATTTTCTACCGAGTTCCGAAAATTCGAATTCGAGGCGGTGGAGGAGAGAGAGAGAGAGAGAGAGAGAGAGAGAGAGAGAGAGAGAGAGAGAGAGAGAGAGGAGAGATTGACCGGATTCCCTCCCGTCCTGCGTAGGGAAAGAGGGAGGGGGAGGGAGAACGGGCAGACTCGGTTCTAAGTATAGGGAGACAGGGAGGAGCGTGTGCGAAGCGAACTCTGGCTAAGGCTTCGGAGCGCGTGGTGGCGAATACCAAGTAGCAGATTCCGCGATCCGTATGCAATGACCGCGACGTTGATGCAGATGTCGATGCGGTTAACGATAGCCGGCTCGCGATCGCGCACCATCCGAACCGAAGGATCGATCGATCGATCGATCGAGCGAGGGAGCGAGCGAGCGAGCGCCGCCGCGATTTCTTTCTTCTTTTCTTGCCCTCGATCGTGTTTATTCGAGAACGAGATCGAACGAGCTCGCGTTGGACAAACGTTAAACGCCACGTCACTCGGAACGCACGCGAGAGCCTTTTGTTTTCCTTCCACCTCCCCCTCCTCCTCCTCCTCCGCGACACCTTCCTTCCGACTCGCCATTCTTTCGCGTCGTTTGTCGCTATTCAGCAATTTTCTCTCTCTCTCTCTCTCTTTTCTTACCCCCCCCCTCCCTCCTCCTTTCGCTCCTCTTTGCATACTCGAGCAAACGTTAGTCACCTTGGTTGTCGAGCAGTCGATAACGCGTCCCGCAAACCTCGGTCAATTACGATCCAAACTCTAATTAAACCGATGCATCTCTCTCTCTCTATCTCTTTTTCCTCTCCGTTTGAATACGTTGAATACCCGGCGGCTGGATTTCGAAGGGAAACCGAAAGGGATCGGTTCGTTCCAGCTACTGCGGACTCTCGTTCCCGGAATTCGCTTACACACAGGCGCCATCCCAACGTTCGAATTTCCGCAGATTTTGGCCAACGGGGAGGGGGGGGGGGGGACGACGTTTTCTACGAAAACGCTCGGCCGGGAAGACGGTTGAGAAACGGCCCACTAAACTGTCAGATCCCCCGATTGTTAGGCGGCGGTTGTACGAGCTGCTGCACGAGGTAGGGATAATTTAGAGATCTAAACTAAATGCGGACCGCTTCGCGTGTAAACCCGTGTACGCTCTCGAAACGCGCCGTGTATATAATCCGTGTCGACGACCTCTCTCTATCCCCGACTAATATTACACGGTTCGCGTTCGCGAGCCACCGTTCGACCGTCCACCCTCTCCACCCCTCCCCTCCCCTCCCCACCCGCGGTTGTCGCGCAGTTGTCCCTCCCTCTAGCGGGAAAACATTGGAAAAGGATTGGACGAATTTTATCGGCGCGCAGGCAGCGCCCTCTCTCCCTTCCCCCCACCCCTCCGCGCCGCCCGATCGGCCCGATCCCCGTCCGTGCGCGCAGTCGTACGGACGGCACAACGGTGGCGAAACGCCGCTTTCTTTCTCAACGTGGGAAAAATACGAGGTGTCGAGGGGAGAGCCGTTTACGATCCGGAAAGGGCGAAAGGAGAAAGAACGATAAACGCGAAACGATGCTGTTGTAGGAAGCTGTTAATACGTCCGCGCGGCCTCTCCACGCGGTATAGTAGATGTAACGCTATTAAAGAGATTAATATCGCGATACGGAACACGGCCGGTTAACAGCCGCGAGTTAATCGGCGCACCTCACATATATACAAGTTTTCCTTCCTCGCTCGCCGCGTGTACGACTCGCGTACACTTCGAAATATATATATATATATATATAGAGTCGAGGATTTCCCGAATTAACGTGAGAAACGTTTCCACAAAATCGTTATATTTTCCCGAGTTCCCCGTTGAAGGAAAATTATCACGCGGATCCGAAATAGCCGGATCGATGCGACATCCGTCCACCGGATACGAAACGTTGTCGTAAATCTGATTTTAGATCGTCAGTCGCGATTAAACGGCGGTCGTAGTCGGTTAAACGGGCAATTAAAAACAACCGTTCGATTCTCTCTCTTTCTCTATGTGTATATATATATATATATACGTGCGCGTCGTTTCCCACGATTCACGGTCGCGATTCCTCCCCAACCGAGGGAGAAAGAGAGAGAGAGAGCGATTGAAAGGGGCCAAACATTTTCCATTTGAATCGATCGGAGTCTTGGCGATGTTATTACATTGGGACGCGCGAACGTTGAAATATCCACTCGAGCGGCGTCCACTCGAGGCAGGCAGGCAGAGCCGTTAGGTATCGCGTCGGGATGCCAGAATCGTTGTTTATTGGTCGCAATAATGACGATTAAATTACCCTCCGCGGCGGATTGTTTTCAAAGCCGGCCAGCTGTTGAGCCGGCATTCAAACATCGCCAGTTAAAATTACGCCGCCACTGTTCGCGGTTTATAAGCGCGTTCCATTATCATTCGAATGGTCGCTTCATTAGCGGCGCACGTGTTTATCCACGATTTATATTCCGTTTATACACGTTTAATTTACGTCGTCGACCGGACGGACAGCCGATCGCGGATCCCTCGGCAAACATCGACTCGATCCGACGAAACGTTATTTATCATCATGGATGGCCGCGAATTCTTTTAAATTTAGCAACGTCGTCCCAACGTGGACGGAAGTGGAAGCCGTCGAAACCGTTATTTTTAAACCGGCACGTCGAACCTTGACCCCTCCAAGTTGCCGGAAGTCCAAGATTCGCGGCAATTAATTCCTCCCCTCTCTTTTTTTACTTACTCCCTTTTCTCTCAAGAAGCTGAACGTATTATCGAGACGGATTAGCAGCGACCCTCGTTCGAAACGGCTGGAAAAGGGGTTGATCGACTTGACCCTCGAGAAGAGATGGTAGTTCGAAGGGATCAACTTTTATTTCCATCCATCCAAGATGCTCGTTTCTCGTCCTAAAGAAATTCTTTTCCCCGGGAAAATTACGTAATCCTACCAGGAGACGACCCTTACCGCACCCTTCCGCGCTTCGGCAACGGGGGACGGAGGGGCCGTGTGCCGGTATTGTGCGTGCGTTCGCGTGACCGTACCGAGGATCAGCGGATTGGGCGTAGGTCAGTTACGCAACGCTGCCGCCCATCGAACATCCATCTCCCGACGCGTCATGCCTCCCCGAGCCGTGCACGAAAAATTATCCTCCTTCAACGATTTTATCGTGTTCGAGAAAAAAATCTGTATCTATGGGTGGAGGATTCGTTTTCACGAAGCGAAATATAACGGGAAAGGAGAGAGAGAAAAAATCGTCGAATACTTTTTCCAGAGAATAAGGAGAGAAAATATGGTATCGTTTATCGAGAAAATTTTTGACGAATGGTTTTTACAAATTTTGGAAGAATTTCGATCGTTAAAAACGAGCAACCGTTGCTCGGTATCGTTGCTTGCCCGCGCGGTCGGTTCTAGTTGTGAATATAACTCGAGGTATTTAGGTGAGCATGCATTTCCGCCGTCGCGCGCTCGACGAGGACAGAGAACGGTTCCTCGTTAGAGACGAGGAAGGAGACAGTCGCGCGAATACCATTTTCCCCGACCTGCGACCGACAGAGACGGACCGACCGAGAGAACGTGTGCGCTTGTGTGGACGCGCGCATGCGCCAGCGATGGGTCCGATACAAATAAGGTTCGGGAACCTTCGACCAAACGGAACGTCGGGGAATGCATGATTAATCTGTAGCCTTGTTTTGCAACCTCGAAGTGCTGTTTGGTGCACTTTAAGGAATGAATAATAACTTCGGTCACGCTAGAGACGGCGATTACTTAGAACCGAGGATCCCCGAGCGAAGATATCGTCGATGAAATTAAAACCGTTGGCGAGCGATCGATCGCCTCAACGAGATCGCGCGAGAGGGGAAGGAAAGGGAAAAAAAATCGGATATTATCGAGTGGTAATGGGCATGAGCGGAATTGTAATCGATACGAGCAAAACTGGCGTGCGAGGGCATCATTCCCATCGCTGCCCGATGCTTCGAAGCCCACGGCCTGCTGATAAGGAAGGAGAAGAGAGGCAACGTCGCAGGGCGAGACAGAGAGAAGGTTAGGACGGGCGGTGGTGGGAGAAGCGAGCGAGCGAGCGAGCGAGCGAGCGAGAGCGAGAGCGAGAGAGAGAGAGAGCGCGCGCGAGGAACGCGGCCCGCGGTGGGGGGAAGGGAGAGGAAGGTACGGTGCGCGAGCGAGAAAGGGCGAGTGGAGCTGAAAGATACGAGGGGAATAAAGAGAATAAAGAGGGAAAGAGAAACTTCGTCGTGGGGACTAGCGAGAGTGAGCGGCGAGAGGAAAATGAAAGAGAGAGAGAGAGAGAGAAAGCGAGCGATAGAAGGATCGAGAAAGGAAGGAGAGCGAAGGACGCTCGAGGAATTAGAAGGATGGATTTCCCCCGAAGAGGGACGAGGAGCGACGAAGCGGAATTCTAAGAGGTTGACGCGAGTGGGACGAGGATAGTTGCGAAGAGGCGCGCGTTGGGGAACGGGACAGAATTCGGGTCTGGAGGGGTGCGGGATAGAGAGGGATGAAGCGATTTAGCAGAAAAGAGAACGATGGACGATGTTTCAGCGACAACCGAGGAAGACATCGGATGAACTTGGGGGTGACGAACAATCTGCGAAGGGCTGAGGGGCCGCGACACAGGGAATTAAAGAACGCGAGAGAGAGAGAGAGGGAGAGAGGCTAAACAAGTGGATGCGCGACGAGAGGGGACGTCTGATGTTCGTCTGGTTCGAGGAATAAAAGGGCGGAAAGAAACGATGGGATAGTTGAAGTAATTTTTCGATAAGTGGGAGAAGGAGGCGCAATTTGTTCGATTAGTTTCTATAATTGGATAACAGCGAGTCGTTCTCGAGAAGTCCGTTGCGATCGAACGATTCGAGAAACAGCTACGCAAAGGCTTTGTCTCTTGTCGAAAGAAGCTAAACGGTGTTGCGAGAACTTTGTCGGACGACGCTAGCGCCGTTGCTTTGAAAATTTGTTCACGCGCTGGCATTGGTTTCGATGTTGGGGAGAGGAAAAAAAAAAAAAAAAAAGAACGATCGAGAAATCGACGAAAGTTTCGAAAAGTTTCGACGAACGTCGTTTTACTTCAGTTTCCGTCTAATGCCGCTCCCGATGTTTAATCTCGGTCGCGGAGAACAGATGTTTCGGCGGGTTCGGGAAACCTAGAGGAAATGGGGAAGGGGGACGAATGTAGGGAAAAGAGCGGCGGTAAAGTGGACAAGAAATCCCGAGAGTGAAACGTGCACTTCGCTGGTAAATAGTACGCGTAAAAGGAGGAAGGGAGACAGGCTCGGTGGAGAATGAGATAGAGAGAGAGAGAGAGAGAGACGACACATTGGCGAAACGGTGTGTAGGAAAATAAGAGTGGAGCGGATACGCGAGAACGAGGGAGGGAGAGAGAGAGAATGGCTTGGTCGAGTGGATGGAAACGCGTGGATACGTATACGTGTATGTGTGTATGTGCGAGCATCGTCCGAGCCTTGGTGCACCTCCGAACGGAGGAGCCACCTGCAAGGACAATATAATCTACGTAGCGTGATCCGCAAGAACTTGGCCTCGCGATCCTATCGCCGCATAGATCTCCGGATCGATGTAGCACGCGATACGACTCGCGAAGAAAAATTGTCAAAAACTTGCAACTGTTCCTGTTCCTTTCCAAACCCATCACCGCCTTCTTCCTCACGTTTCGTAATAAACTTTCGAGTTTGAAAAATTTCGTTCGTTCGTATCGCGTTACCCGTTTTATTTACGTCCAGCCGCGAACGCGTTAGAAATTTTGGTATTTGTATAGAAACGGGAAACAGGAGTTGTTGTAGAGGAGAAATGGGTCGAGGGGGGGGGATTCGTATCCAGGTAGGAGAGAGAGAGGAGGCGACGTTCGATCGTGGAAGAGGGCCCTCTCGACCCGGAGGAGATTCTCGAATCGATAAAGGAGTTTGATGGCACAATGACCGTCATTCACCAGCCGGTCGAGAGTTTAACGAACGACCGCGCGACTTGGTTTCTCCCGGTTGGTCTCTCGCCCTCGGCCGACAGAGCGCGTCGTTGCGTAAACGCAATGTCGGAAAGGAATCGTAATGTGGAAAGGTCAGTGTCTTTCTTTCTCCGGTGACGTCGACAGCACGGCACACACGATCGCGCCTCCGAAAATATCCGCCGTGGCGAAAAGCATGGAGAGCGGCGTGCATGCATGCCTCCGTCGGGTCGAGCGAGCCCGCGTCCTCCTTTCCCTCTCCTCCTCTTCCTCCTTCCTTCCCTGAAAACTAGGATCGCGTTTTATCGTCCGAGAGAATTTACGCCGTCTCGGTCACTGCTCGCCGACGAGACGCGCAAAATCACGAGAAATCACGCGAACCTTAGAAACGTTTCGTTTCGTTTCGTCTCGTTTACTTCAGTTTACTTCAGTTTCGTTTCTATCCCTCGGATTCGTTATCTCGTCTCTCTCTCTCTCTCTCTCGATCTTATCACCGCTGCGAACGATGACAACAAGGACATCGACTCGTGGAACTGGAATACGAATCGAAACTATTCGAGCTCGACAACGATCACGGGAGGAATTAAAAATTAAGCAGAGAGAGAGAGAGAGAGGGTTGCCTCGTTAACGAGCACCGCATCAAAGCGTGCATCACGCACGCGTTCGACTTTGCTCGAGCGCGAACCAATTATCGGTCGCCAACTAACGAAACCGTTCGTTCGATCGATTATCGGTTACGATCGATGTCGTGGGTGCGCACGATGCGAGGCAGGTGTGAGCGACGAGGAGAGAAGAATATCTCTCTCTCTCTCTCTCTCTCTAATGCGCTTTTTAATTAATCTCGAACGAACGGGTGAATGGTAATCGATCGATTATCGTAAATTAATCGAAGAGGGCGTTCGCGGCGGGTGAGACTCTTTTCGAGGCGACAACGGCGGAGATGGGAAACGGAGGTGGAAACGGTATTCGGCGGTCGCAGAAACGGCGTCGACGTTGCGCTGGCGCGCGCGCGCGCGCGCGAATTCAATCCTCGTCCCAGAGCGCGCTGCGCGCAAACTTCATTCCAACGGGCATTCTTTTTCGAACGGCGAAACGCGAACTACCGCTCTGGCATGCGATACGATTGCTTTTGCAATACCGTTCCCGTAACGCAGGTGCAAGCGGCCGCGGACTCGAGTCTAGGTTTTCCGTTTCGCCAACTAAACAGAAATTCGTGCTCGCATTTCCGTCCACCGTTCCGTCCATTCAATTTATTCTTCTTTCCATCCTTAAAATCCAATTCTTTCCTTTATCTTTCTTACCTTACCTTACCCTTCGAATTTCAAATAATCTCAACAAATCACTATTAATTTTATGACTCTCGCCTGGCGGGAACGATAACGATTTCGATTCCTCGGTTGCGTTTCCTCGCCGCGGCGGGCGGGGAGGGGGAGGGGGGCGAGCGGAACGGCTCGTGGCGCTGGCTGCCGGCCCTCAAACGCCGCCCCAATTGCCAGTGTCTGACCCTGTAATTAGGTTTGCGCTGCTGCTAATACTGTTACCCGGTAAACGTGCAATTTCCCCGCTGCTGCCAGTCCCCTCCCTCCCGATACTTCCAAACCGCAAAAAAGAAAGAAAAATAAACACGATACACCCTCCCCCTCCCCCTCGAGAATTTTCCCGAGGAAGGAAATTCGAGGACGTAAGAATTTTTTTTTCATCGACGAACGAAATATACGAGTTGAAAAATGGTGTTTATTTTCATTTTTAAATAAATGTTGATTTTTGGTTGATTCTTCGCAGTGGCGTGGCCGTGTCCTGCGGGGAATGCAGCAGCAGCGGAACCAGCGACATCACGGAGCCCGGTTCCCCGTGCAGCACGAGCAGCGACGAGGGGGTAGCAGCCGTGAGGGGCGCATCCGCTAGTCCACTGCCGTCCCTACCCAAGCTGGCGCCCTCCTCGCAGATCAGCACCAGGCCCCAGTGGCCCTGGACCCCGCCCCTCGCGGCCACCGCGTGCTCCACCTACAAGAGGCTGAAGGGCGAGCCCGAGGCTGGCGCCCTGCCGAGGTCCGGGGCCGCGGATCCCGGGTTCAGGGGGAGCGGCAAGTCGGCCGGCAAGCCGAGCGCCGCCGGCCATCATCATCACCACCACCACGAGTCCCAGGGGAAGATCACCGAGTACTTCAAAACCCAGATCAAACCCCAGCAACCCAAGGTGATTGCTGTCTTATTTTTTTTTTTTTTACGTTTTTCTTTGATTCATCTCGACAATGATACCGATCTTTACGAGTATCCCCCCCGATCGAAAGATCGAGAAGAGTTTATTTCTCCGTTATTTAGAATTTCGTAATATTGAGTTTGATTCGCGTATATTAAATTGTAGAATAATCGATTAATTTATTCGTGAAGAGGAATTAAAGTTGATTATTCCCCTCTCCCGATTTTTCGATCGAAAGATCGAGAAGACTTTATTTCTCCATTAAATCAATGATCTTATGAATATTTAGAATTTAATAATAAAAATTTGATTCGCGTATATTAAATTGTAGAATAATCGATTAATTTATTTGTGAAGAGGAATTAAAGTTGATTATTCCCCGCCACCGATTTTTCGATCGAAAGATTAAGAAGAGTTTATTTGTCTATTAAATCAATGATACTGATGTTACGAATATTTAGAATTTAATAATATTGAATATATGTTAAATTGTAGAATAATCGATTAATTCGTGAAGAGGAATTAAATTTGATTATTCCCCTCCCCCGATTTTTCGATCGAAAGATTGAGAAAAGTTTATTTCTTTATTAAATCAATATATTGATGTTATGAATATTTAGAATTTAGTAATATTGAATATATGTTAAATTGTAGAATAATCGATTAATTTATTCGTGAAGAGGAATTATTGAAAGTTGATTATACCCCTCTCCCGATTTTTCGATCGAAAGATCGAGAAGAGCAGCAAAGTGATGTCGGTGCTTAAATCAATGATATTGATCTTACGAATATTTAGAATTTAATAATATTGAATTTCGTATATGTTAAATTGTAAAATAATCATCCCAATAAAAATTCCATTAATTCATTCGTGAACAGTTCCATCAGTAAAAATTAAAGTTGATGCATTATTTCCCTCTTCTAATTTTTTTGATTAACGATCGATGTATTTTTCCGATCGAAAGATCGAGAAGAGCAGAAAGGCGATGTCGATGCTTAAATTAATACTGATCTTACGAATATTTAGAATTTAATAATATTGAATTTCATATATGTTAAATTAATAATAATTTAAATAATTCCAATAAAAATTCCATTATGATTAATTCATTCGTGAACAGGATTTAAATGATTGATTATTCCCCTTCCTCGATTTTTCGATCGAAAGATTAAGAAGAGCAGCAAGATCGGTGCTGATTTATTTCTCCATTAAATCAATGATACTGATCTTATAAGTATCCAGAATTTGATTCACATATATTAAATTGTAGAATAATTCATTCATGAAGAGGAATTAAATTTGATTATTCCCCTCTCCCGATTTTTCGATTGAAAGATCGAGAAGAGTTTATTTCTCCACTAAATCAACGATACTGATCTTACGAATATTTAAAATTTAGTAATATTGAATATATGTTAAATTGTAGAATAATCGATTAATTCGTGAAGAGGAATTAAATTTGATTATTCCCCTCCCCCGATTTTTCGATCGAAAGATCGAGAAGAATTTATTTCTCCACTAAATCAACGATACTGATCTTACGAATATTTAGAATTTAGTAATATTGAACATATATTAAATTGTAGAATAATAGATTAATTCATTCGAAGAGGAATTAAATTTGATTATTCCCCTCTCCCGATTTTTCGATCGAAAGATTAAGAAGAGTTTATTTCTCCATTAAATCAACGATACTGATCTTACGAATATTTAGAATTTAGTAATATTGAATATATATTAAATTGTAGAATAATTTCAAAAATTCCATTACGATTAATTCAGTTAAAGTTGATTATCCCCCTTCCCCGGATATTTTCGACTAACGATTAATTTATCTTCCCGACGGAAAGATCAAGAAGAGCAGCGAGGCGATGTCGGTGCTGGTCGCGAAGAGTTCGTCGGAATTTCGCAGGCCGGCTGCCACTGTGCAGAGGAGCAAGGCGGGTCTGGCCAAGTACCTGGGCGCCGTGTCGGCGTCGGGCAACGATTGGGAAGTGAGAAGCCTGGCCATGTCCCCGCCGCCCACCAAGAAGCCGCCGTTGGTCGTGGTGCCGAGGGCGAACGGCAAGATGGAGAAGAAATTGCCTAAACCGGTGCCCAGCCTGCCCATCTCGAACGAGGTGTTGAAGAGCATCCCCAGCTGCAAGATCTCCTCGCTCAGGTAAAAAACGCCTCGACCCTTTAAACCGGGACCGAGTCCCGTTTTCCCGCCTTTAACGGCTCGCCTCCGCTCCAGGCTGACGTCGGACGCGAGCTCGAACGCGAAGAACGGCGTCTCGTCCCCGCCCGCGACGCCCGCCCCCGCCCTGGGCAACGTGGAGGCGGCCGCGCTCGACTTCAAGGGTTGCATCCTTTCGAAGCCGCACGTGAACGAGAACAACAATCTGACGAACGGGTGCGGGGGGATCCTGGGCTCGTTGAGGGCGTCGCAGGGTGGGCAAGACCCGTTGAAGAGATTCCCGCCCGAGGAGGGTGGCAAGGAGGGCAAGGAGAGGCAGGTGAGGCCCGCGGACGAGGACGACGTCGAGGAGGAGGAGGAGGACTCGAGGAGCAGCGAATCGAAACCACCCCTATCGCCGATACTCTCCGCGCCGACCACCATACGATTCCCTGCACGGGAGCCGGAGAAGGACAGGCAACAGGCGACGGACAGCGGCGTGTGCCGATGGGACAAGTGCGAGGAGAGCTTCGAGTCGAGCGGCGAACTTCTCGAACATTTGCAGGTAATTCGAAAGTGGAGCGTTGCATTCGATTCGACTCGATTCGTTTCGTTTCGTCTCGTTTCGTTTCATTTCGTTTCGATTCGATTCGATTCGGAGGTAACTCGATCGGAATAATAAACCACCTGTATCGCGTTTCCCGTTTTTATATTGTTGATGTTGATGTTGTTGTTGTTGTTGGTTCGTGTGTTTTCGGGACACAAAAGATTCGGATCTTTTTTTTTTATCTTCCCTTCACCCCCCCTCCCCCCCCCCCCCCTCGTCGCGAAATCGATATATCGCGACACTTTCGTGGCTATCGAATGTCCGGTAGATATATAGGATTTCAACGTGGTCAATGGTACGATATGTGTATTGGCTATTATTAAAAATGAGGGAGAGAGAGAGAGAGAGAGAGAGAGAAAAGAAAAAAAAGAGAGTGGTTTGTTTGACAAGTGATTTTGGTTCCGCGTTCCTTCAGGTAGCTCATATCAACACCCAGACAGGGAGCGACAACTTCGTATGCCAGTGGCAGGGTTGCAAGGTGCAGGGGAGGAGTTCCTGTTCGAGGAGGTGGTTGGAACGGCACGTGTTGTCTCACGGTGGGAACAAGCCCTTCCGGTGCATAGTCGACGGCTGCGGCAGCAGATTCAGCTCTCAGGTAATGCCTCCTCGATTCCATGGCAAAAAGTATAAGTTGATTCTTTTTTGCATTCGGGAAATCGGAATCCTCGATCCGAGTCGATTTTCGATCTCCGATCATCCTTTCGAGCGTGAATCGACGATGGATAAGGCAGTTTTTTCCGTCGTTTCGTCAACGACGACGATCCTCTTTGTCCCGTCCACCTCGCGGCGAAAGAATCGTGGACCGCCATCGCTTTTCGTTCCAACCGAAGATCGTTCGTAATCGAAAATCGGTGAGATTTTCAAGGAAGAGTTTGGCGCTCGCCGCAAACCCGATACTTTTTTCCTTTTTCAGAATTCAACGGAGTCCCCCGGATATGTTGTGTTGCCGTTTGTGTCCCAACTTTGTCCTTTCCTATCGAGACCGAGACCTGTTTCTATGTATCCGTGCCAATAATCGTTTCGCGCGACCAGCGAACCATGTCCATGTGTGCGCACACTAACGAAACATGTTTTTTCTACTATGTTTATGTCGAGCACGAGCGTCAACTTGCGTACTTCAACGACGAGCCTCCTCGCGAATCGAAGTATACATACCAGATGCAGAGATGATTCTTTCCTACTTTCTTTTTTTTCCTTTTTTTTTTTTTTTTTTTTGTTATGAAACTCGATGCCGTCGAATGGTTAGGTAATGTATCGTTGCGCGCAAAAAACGAGGGACTACGCGTTCGATTTAACGTTAAATTTTTATTCACGAAATTTTGTTGTTTGTTGAATCGGGGCGAACTGTACTCCCTGGTTTTCGATTCCTTAAAACTTAAGAAAGAGAGATAGAGAAAGAGAGAGAAATTGATCCGTGCCGGTTAAGAAGATTAAAGATTGCAAACGCTCTTCTTTACCGACTTCTCGAGGGTGCACGTAAGTATGGGAAAAAAGCGGAGAAATTTGCCTCGGTCGATTCGGTTTGCTCGGGATGAGAATGGCGGGCATTTTCCAGGGACGGCCTGGAGACAAAAAAAGAACTGTCCACCCGCAATCGAGAGACACGTCGCTTCTCCCGAAGCGAAAAGGAGGAACTAGTTCGATCGCGTTTTTTTTTTTACGGTTTTGATCGCGGCTAGATTCATCCGCACCGTGAGACTCGCCTCGCGGTCAGATGGAAACCATTTTGGAAAATAGTCAACGCTCACGACTCGCCGCGACGGAACGTGTCTCGTTCGAAGCAAATCTCTCTCATCTCGCGCCAGGGGACTTTTTTCTTTTTTTCAACATTTTTATCCAATCCTAAATTTATCTTAATCACGGTACTCAGTTATTGTGTACCCGATCGATCGAATCAAAATTCGAGTCTTATATTTATTTATTTTTTTTTTTTTCAAATTTATTCTCCCCGGAACGTGCCCAATTCCGGACGAATGATCGAACGAAATATGCTTTGCAGACGGCTCTCGAGAGGCACGTGAACGGACACTTTAATCAACCGGAAACGAGCAACAATAACGCTAGACGGAGCTGCGAGAGCGGAGGGAAATTGGTGAGAAGAAACGGTAAACGGCTTCGATACAGGCGGCAACCGTGGTCAGGTAGATACCGTCTTTTCCCATCGAGACAGGATCCCCTCGAACGGACTCGTAATTTTTTTCCCTCTTTTTTCAACAGCGAGACTGTTCGATTACTTCGATTCAGGGGTGATGGAGGGTCTTCAGCACAGGTTGTTACAATTGGCAAAGTCGAGGACGCAAGGTCGTCTCGCTGAGACACCAGGAAATTCGATGGCCCTAACTAGTCAAGTAAGAAGAGACACTCACTCACTTTATGTTTATATACACGATCGATCGTAATAATCTCTGATCCTTTTCTTCTTCATCTTCTTCTTCTTCTTCTTCAGGTATTAGCCCGAAGAGTAGAAATGGACGGGAAGACTAAAGTATTGTTACGATGGTACCCTCAAGATATGTGAGTGAACACTCTTTCTTGCACTTCATTTTTTTTTCTATTCCTCTTATCTTATTTTACAAAACTTTAAATATTTTTTTTCCATTTCCACGAGCAGCGAGCCGGACGAATGGGTATTAGAGTCGGAAGTACAAAGCACGAAAAACGTAGGAATACGGAAAGTGGCGGCGTCTCACCCGGAGGAGGTGAGCTTGGCCCTGTTCTCGGCAGTGGGCAGCACTGAGCCGTCGTCGATGCGGGTTAAGCAGCGCCGGAAACCGGCCAAGAACTCGTGATAATGCCGATCGAGAATGATCGAAGGGAAAAGCGTGACCAAGTAGCCAAGACGAAGATCGAGCCAGAGAGAACGAGAATAGAGAGACGAGTCCTGTATCAGGACGATCGCGCTTTCTGGTATGGAAACTGGGGGAAAAAAAAGAAATAAAAAAGAAAGCCTAGCAAAAATTAAACTGGAACCTGAATACAGGTAATTCAGGGAAGGGTAACCTGGGTTAGAGACGCCCTCTCGTTTCGAGAGGTGGAAATGCATGGCCCGAAAACGGTTGGAGATTGGATCGGATTGGTTAACATGTCCGAAATGGGAGAATCCATGAGGATCTGTGAGATTCGAGGGAAAGAGAGAGAGAGAGAGAGAGAAAGGAGGGAAGATGAACGAACGGGGACGAAGAATTAAGAACGTAGAGCTAAGAATATACCCAAAGGAGAGGAAAGAGTAATTACTACATTCTAATTTATTTAGCCTAAATCGAACGAAAAAATCGTTAGGTGATATATTTAGTAGTCGTGGATAGCGATGAAATGGATATTCTTGTTGCCTATCGATACCAAATTTTGAAAAAAAAAACGTTGGGGTCGATTCCTGCCACGAGTGCCTGTGATACTCGAAGCTGCGACACTCGTCGGACTCGGAAGAGCTAGGCTTGGGCCTCAAAAGTGCCTCACCGTGGATACGATTTTATATACCGTTGACCGTCGTCACCAAGACCAATCGAGAGAGAGAGAGAGAGAGAGAGACGGTGGAGTTGAATTAAAATGAAAGAGAGAAAAGAAAGAAAAATGCAAAAAAAAAAAAAAATACAAAAAGAGAAAAAAACGAGAAGCCGAAGGAAACAATAATGCAAGATAGAAGAGACGCAAGAGAGAATTTTACTTGGATACAACTTTGATTACTTACTTGATAATGCGTGATTAAGCGAAGAAGAGAGTAATAATAATAATAATAATAATAATAATAATAATAATAATAATTAATAATAATAATTAATAATAATTAATAATAATAATAATGATAAAAAGCTAAAAGTAAAAAAAAAGAACAAAGAAGTAAGGGAAAAAAAAAAGAAATGCAAACTATTAAATGTTAGTTAAACGAGATTGTAAGGAGATAATCACTCTGGTGGCCTTAAGAATCAATTAATATCTAACAATGGCCCCTTGGCACTTCCGGGCCCTGTTCAACTACTACCCCCTGAGATGAGAGAGAGAGAGAGAGAGAGATAGAGAGAAAAGGGGTGTGAAGAAATGGAGACGTGTGTTTCGACTCACCCTCGACCCTCGACCAACTTTTAAAAGGAGATGTATCTACCTCGATCTTCAACTCGGTAGAAATTCGTGCAGGCCGTTGTGTCGTGCGACGTGCGGAGATAAAGAGAGATGGAGAGAGAGAGAGAGAGAGAGAGAGAGAAAGGTAAGGAAAGAAGAGGGGGCGTGTATATGCATGGGCGGTGTGTTATCGGATAAAGGAATCTTGGGAGAAGGCGACAACGGAAGAGGGCAATAGCCAAAGAGACGAATGTAAATGGAAATCACCGAAGAATAGACGAAACAAAGAAAAAGAAGAAAGAAGAGAGAAGAAAATAGAGATACAGATTCGTTGTTACTTTCACGAGAGAGAATGTATAATGAAACAAAGATTGAAACTTGAAACGGTAAGAGAGAGACAGTCGAACGACCGATGTGCCAATGGGATTTCTATCGAGATTTATCCGTTTTCCCCTCTTCGAGAGAGAAAAAAAAGAAAGGAAAAAATAGAGAGAGAGAGAATATCGTGTACGAAACGAGATAGAAAAGTAGAGAGAAGAGAAAGGGAAAGAGAGTAAAAAAAAAAAAGTAAATAAACAAGAAGAAAAGTCGGAACGAGGTTGCTTTGTTGTTTTCGTGCTTAAAACTTGTTTCATTTCTCTGTCCGTACTTCAACCTATTTTTATCTTCCCTATGCTTAGTTACGTGCAGCGAAAATGTCAATGCTGCAAACTCTGGCGAAACGAAATCGAGCAAAAGGTTTCTTATTATTCCATTTAACCCTCTCGTTCTTATATTCCGATCGACAAAAAAAAGAAAGAAAAGAAAAGGAAAATCAGAATAAAAGTAGGAGTCTCCAATGATTTTTCATTTCAAAAGCAACTGTACATTATATATTATATACATATGTATATATATATCCTCTTTATGATTCCCGAATTCAAACTCTCTCAGTTCCAAGTCTCTGTATCGTCTCAACGTTTTTCATCCGATTCGACGGAAAAAAAGAAGGGAAGATAATATAATATCGAAGAATTTTGCACGGCAGATCAGCTATCGGAATCGCGACGAGAGAGAAAAAGGTTAGAAATCACTCGGTCGGTCAGTCGGGGATACCTGCGATAAAAAAGGAGCGACTCTATAGGAAAGAAAACGGGATAAAAAAAGAAAGAAGAACCGAGTGAGTATTCGACAGCGTGAGAGCATCGACTGCTGTATCGACCGTAACGAACGAAAAGTTGTTACCACTCTGAACAAGGATGAAACACGATGGCTGTGTTACATTTTCCACAGGAGTTACTAAAGGGTTGGGGGAGTAATACGAAAGCGAATCGTTTACAAAGAGAAAGAAGAAGAAGAAGAAGGAGGAGGAGGAAGAGGAGAAGGAGGAGGAGAACTTATGGATAATGGATGAGTGTGTGCCGGATCGCTATTTTCATAGGTGTTAGGTTAGACACGCCGAGATCGTAGAAAATATATTTCTCGTATCGCGGAAATTTCTGACATCATGGAATGTGGATGCCGCACGATTGTACACATATATAATTATGTAGAGAGTAAAGTGAATACTTGTAAATTAAGAGGAGTAACAAAGTGGGAGGGGTGGATTATTCGACGTGTCGACGACGTGTTGTGTAGCTGGTACGAGGACGGGAAAAGAGATATTGCAAGGAGAAGGAGAAAGAGAGAGAGAGAGAGAGAGGAAAAAAAAGAGAAAGAACGAAGGAGAAAAATTATGGAAGGAAGGAAGGAAGAGACAACTGGAGAGAGAGCGAGAAGGAAAATGAAAAATGAGCATACTGGGACATACACACACACGGACAGAAGCACATCTACACACACCAGCTAAGAAACACTGCCAATACGATTGTAATTAAGAACTCTAGGCTAATTGGTCGATTAATTATTCTTACTATTATTATTATTACGATTAACTGTATAATCCGATAGATCTCTAGTTGCCGCGGATGGATAAGTGGTTTACGATGTGTCCTTTGTTGCTTCAGGCCCGTGCGTGCGTGCGTGCGTGCATGCGTGCGTGAGCGAGTGCGCGAGTGAAAAATTATTCGTCACCGGAATAACCGGTAATTATACGAAAATGAAACTCTCGTTGGTTTCCTTTACGCAGAGAAAAGAAAAAAAAAAATGAAAAAAAGTACCGGCGCACGTGCCGACGGCAACGGGATATATATATATATATTCGCGGACGAGCGTATGTAAATAGTTAGTTGAAATTATCTGTAAATCGCCTGATGATACGGGCCACTGCCTCTTCTTTTAGAAGGATATCGAAACTGTCCCGAATGGGGCGGCGCACAGCCTATTGTCAGCTTACACGATTCCAAGCGAGAAGGAGATTCACTTTTTTGATCTTTTGAATTCTCGTTTCGGAAGAGAGAGAGACGTACACGTACACACACACATATACACACACACATTATATATATATATATACATACACACGTTTGGGTGTTCAGCATTAGAAGAGAAGAGGAACGCCGCGATGAAATGGAATCGAAGAGGGAGATCCGTTCTGGCTCGTTATGGAAGGAAGAAGCGATTCGCAGGAGAGGAAAGAAGAAACGCGTCACTGCCAAATATCGCGCACTGCCACCCGTTCAAATACCATGGACGCAACTTTCAGAAACCGTCTCTTTAATTAATTTAACTTTTCGAGTTTGCTACCGCGAATCACCGTTTTTTCTCACCGTCCCGCGCCTAAACTGGTCGCCCTCCGATCGATTCTTTTTCTTTCTTTCTTTTTTTTTTTTTTTTCTCTCTTCTCTCTTAACATTCTTCAGCTCCTTTTTTAGATCCGTTTTTTTTGCGCGAACGTTGCGCGTCACGCGCGCTTACTGCCAGTCTCATCACGTTGGACGCGAAACCAAGGCACTGCCAGCGAAAACATAAACACGTAGGAAAATCCGTATCACGTATATATATATATATATTTATATATATGTACATAACAGCTATATGTGTATACAAGTTAAACTCACCGTTTACTCACGCAGAGATAAAATTATCGATCGATTTTTTTTCGTTTAGCGCGCGGTATATTCTGCCCCCCTCTCCTTTCCCCTCTTCCACCGCTCGCCTACCACGGTCCCTTTTTTTCTTCTTTTTATCTTTCCCCTCGTTCTGCTTTTTTCCCCCTTTCCCTCCCATGTTGTGGCATCTTTCTGCCAGTGCCATGTAACATATCTCACGCCGCGCACTTCGTTTCTCTCTCTACTTTTTTTCGTCCCGTTTCTTTTCTTTCCCTTCTTCCTCCTCCTTCTCTTTCTCTTCGTGTTCATCTTTGTGTTCATGTTCGCGTTTGATTTACTTCGTGGCGTGATCGGTGGATTCGATCGTCGTTCCTTTCGCTCCACTCTCGTCGCGTTCTAACGATCTTTCTCGTCGAGATGATCGATTAGGTGAGATATATATATATATATCTATATATATATATATATATATATATATATATATATATATATATATATATATATAGATCGGTCGGTAACGAAGAAACTTTTTATCACGGGTGGGACCAATTTCTATTTTGCGCGGGAACTCGTGTTAGTACGTACGTTTTTTTTCTCTCTCTCTCTCTCTCTCTCTCTCTCTCTCTCTCTCTCTCTCTCTCTTTCTCTCTCTCGTAGAATTATTTCGAAAGCATCGATACGATGCGTGTTAACGTGGGCAGGGGGGGAGGGGGCGCGTCGTGTCGTGTTTAGTCGTATTTAGAAAGGTATATAATCGAATTATCGATTAGGTTTAGAACGTTTTCGCAACGTTGTTTAGATAGAAATTATTAAGTTTACTCGATTTACTCGATAATTATTAGACATTTATGATTGTACGTTTGTTTTTTGTGCGAGGGTGGATCGGCGGGAAACGCTTTCGGTTTATTCGGTATTCGATCACGCTTGATCTCGTGGCAGTGAACCGTGGCGGGAAATTTAGATCGATAGCGAGAAATGAAAATGAAAATCTGATCTTATTTCGGACCTGCCCCAACAATTTTTCGACATTTTTAGATTATTATTATTATTATTATTATTATTATAATATATATATATGTATATATATGTATGTATATACATATATATACATTTATATGCACACGTACACACACACACACACACACACGTACACACGTACACACACACGTATATATTATAATCATCATAGTTCGCTTCGGAAAAGACTGTCCGCATTTAGTGTATAGGATCTAATTATTGTGTGATTCTATTTCAAGTAAACGGAAAAAGAAAAGAAAAGAAAAGAAAAGAAAAAAAAAGAAAAAAAGAAAAAAAAAAGGGGAAAAAAAAAAAAGAAAAAAAGGAATCGGAGTAGAGATATTCGATGCTGTGAATAATAAATTACCAGTTCTTTCATCAATTGATTTATTCTAACATTCGTCGTATTTTTGTTTTTTTTCTTCTTCTTCTTTTTTTTTTTAACCATTCGTCGATTCGTATCGTTCGTGAACCGAGATGACCGTTGTGTATTTGAAAAAAAAAAAAAAAAGACAAAAAAAAAAACATCAACATCAAAAGACAAAAGACGGAAAAATAGGAAAGGACAAATCAAATTGTTCAGTTTGAAATATTGATTTTTCGTTTCGAGTTCGACATTTTTCTTCCTTTTTCTTTCCCTCCCCCCTTTCTTTTCCTAAGAGGGGGGAGAAAAAAAATTGTATTCGTTCGCAATACTATTCCCTTTTAATACCATTTTTTTTTTTATTATACATATATATATATATACATATGTATGTTTGTATGTATATATATATACATATATCGAACGTGTTTTTTTCCCCCGTGCTAGGATTAGTAAAGTATCCGCGTTATTTTACGCATTAAACAATAATAAATGTATATTTTAACGAAACGTTGTAAAGTTTTACATAAGGTAATTAGGATATTCGTTAGGATTGAAAAAACGAGAGGGGAGAGACTCGGGCTGAGGAACAGTTACGAGGCGTGTTTCAACTTGTGTTTTTCAAAACAGATGTATCGTTTGAAGAGTGTGTGCATGTTGTATTGTTCGCGATCGTGGCTGTTCACTCGGTTCTCTTCGACTTTGTACATGTGTAAAACGTATGCGAAAGACTGTGGAGGAGTGAGAGAGAGAGAGAGAGAGAGAGAGAGAGAGAGAGAGCGTGGTCGCGTGTGTATATGCATGCTTGCGCGTGAGAGAGAGAGAGAGAGAGCACGCGGTTATAATGGATCGTTTAGAGCACTGTGTAAATAAAGATACACGATCGATTACGAGTCGCGATGTTTGGGACAAAAAAGAAACTATATATATATATATATGTATATGTATATGTATATGTATATGTATATGTGTATATATATATAGACGAAGAAACGATAGGCGCAAAAAAAGAGCGAGAGGAAGGCGAAGGAGACAGAGAGAAGGAGGAAAGAAAGAAGAACGATGGTACGACGACGGTTTCGTATTTTTGCAAACGACAGATTATGAGAGTTAACTTGATATATAGAAGCGGACGAGACGCGTATGCATCGTCCGGAATAATTTTTTTCCTTTCGTTCCTTTGCGTTCGACATGCTGCGGCTCTTCCGAATAAAAAAAAAGAAATATTAACGTTTTTTTTCCCTTTTTTTTTTTTTTTTGCATTTTTTTTTCTTTCTCTTTCTTTTCAAAGGAAAAACGAATATCGATGGTTAAACGACGATTGCTCGGAGACACGAGGACGCGTGTTCGTTCAACGGGTAATTATAATTAATTGTTCTTTTCGTGTTCCATCGATTCGACTGTCTGAAAACTCGCATACGACGTAACATACTTAAAGCAACTAGTGGATAAGTTTGTAAAAAGTTTTGTGAAATTGAATTTATAAATTCTCATTCCAGTCGGTTTGTCGTCCATGTTCGAACCCTCGAGCACGATCTTCCACGCTCCAATCCATCGTCACATATTTTTTTTTTTTTCTTCTTTTAATCGCAATCACGCGCAGGGAAAAAAAAGCAATATACCGCGAATAAATAAACCGCGTGCACGCGTTTCGGCCGGTTCTAGCGTACGAATGGAGCGTATTCGAGGGTTAAATCGAGGCCGAGAAACAGCTTCGAAACGTAGTTCGCGTTTCGAAATTCGAACAAGTGATTTTTATCGATTTCATCGGCGTTTTATTTCCCTCAAAAATTTGCCGAAATTTACCGCGTTCGAATTTCGAAACCGCTTTCATACGCTGTTCGGAACGAAATTTCGCCGTTTCTTTCTAACAAAGGAGGGGGGAGGGGGATTTAAAGGGATTTCGTGGACGACGCGCGAAAGAGGCACGAAACACGACGATAAAACTTGTATATTGAATACGAGGCTTTCTAGTTTTCACGGCTCTCTCTTGAAGAAATCGCGCTCGAAGAAAACTATTGTAACTGGGCGCGCCTCTTTGATATAAATAATATTACTAATTAAAAAAAAAAAAAAAAAAAAAAACAAAAAAAAAGAAAAAAAGACGCAGCTTACGGCAAAATTTGTAAAATGTACAAAGAAAAAAAAAGAAAAAAAGAAAGGATGAAAATAAAGAGTAAACGAAGAGTTGAGAAACGATTTACAGAGGAGAGGGAGAATCGAGACATGTTTTACCAGTGTAAATATCGAGCCGGCTAAGGATATTGCGGATATAGTGTTTGCATTTATTATAAATTCTATGTAGAAACGGGCGGAAGAGAGAATGATTCTCGTGTCCCCTCGAGAGAGAATGAGAAAGAGAGAGAGAGATATTGTTTCCTACATACGATCGCAATGGATCGGTATACGATACACGCGTCTATCCTTTCGTCAAATTTTCCATTGTTCCCCGACGTTCGAGCCTCGTGCCGATTATCGATCGTACGACCACACGTTCCACGCGTTCCTTCCCTCTCGGCCGAGCTTCGCCTCTTACGTTCCACCGAACGTAACGAGCCGCCATTTTCTTCTCCGTCGTAAAGGCGAGCAAAAAAAGAGAACGAGATAAATCGGATAATAAAAACACACACACACACATATATATACATATAAATACATATTATAAATATATATACATTTATATACATATACACGTATATGTATAAAGTTTAAAAACGTTGAGATGTGATCGATCGATAGAGGAATCGGCACCGCTGTCTTTCAACCTTCGAAAACTGGAAAGCCTGCTCCGATCGCCTTTTTTTTTTTTTACTTTAACCGTTTTATCGAGCCGATCGTTTCTTTGAACGACACACAATTTTTCCGACCAAGTGGCAATAAATTGTCCCCGATAGAATTGTGTGAAGAAAGATGTACCTACTTGTTATCGCGTGTACACGAGCGAGATGCAACGATAAACGAGACGAGGAATTAAATTTTTGGGACGATCGGTTGCCACTTCGTTGTCGCAAATTCGTGTTTTTTCTTCGCGACTGACGAGCCGATTAACGATTTGAAAAAAGGAGAGAAAAAATCGAGGAGAGTTCGCTTCGCACTGCCAAAAATAAAAATAAAAAAAAAAGAAAGAAAGGAAGGAAGAAGGGGATAAAAGAGCTCAATGTCTCGCGCTTCACGATGCGCGTTGTTACCGATCCTGTCGTGAGCGATCGTCGAAAAAGCACCGCCGGTGTTCATTCTAATCCACACTTATACAGATATAGTGGTACCGCTACTGCTATTACTACTATTACTACTACTACTACTATTACTATTACTACTACTGCTACCCGAGAGGAGGAGAGAATAAAATTAAAAAAAAGAAAAAAAAATGAGAAACAATACGCGTAGAGGGGGGGGTAAGGAGAGGAGAGGAGTATAAGATAATATAAACTTAGATAAAAACTGCGATTTTTTAAAAAAACCCGATTAATTAAATCGCGCGAGAACAGAGAAGAAGAAGAAGAAGAAGAAGAAGAAGCTAAGCGCGTCGAACAGTGCTTTTGACTTTTTTGGACTATTTTCATGTACAAACACGAAATGACGGTTTATAGCTCAAGGAGAAACATTAAAAAAAAAAGAGACAGATATTGTAAGAGAGTAATAATAATTTGACGGTTACGATATCGTAACACGCGTTTTCTTCTTTCCATCCGTCACTTTTCTTCCCCCCTCCCAATTTCGTCTCTCTTTCTCTTTAACCTTCAATCGTGACAAGTTTGCGATTATTCGAGAAATAATTAATTTATTGCGTATATTTTTTTTTCGTATATATTCGAGGAAGAGAGAATATCTCGCGTGGAAGCACGGTTCGCTTCCGTTTCCGGTACGAAACGCCACCCCCGTGACGAGAGGAACACGATATTCCCGCAGGCGGTGAGGAAACCCGATCTTTGTCTCGGGATCAACTCTTGGCGCAACCTGTTGGCCACGGGCCGAAACGTTGACAACGTTGGAAGAAATTCGATAAGTCGGCGCGCGCGCGCGCGCGCCTCTTTTTCACGGATGAACAAAATTCGGTTGCGAGAGCGAGAGAGAGAAGACGATATAATTAAACCGTGGACGGTTTACGGTTACACGGTTACGATTCTAACTCTAGCTCCTCTTCTCCTGGAGCCCTCTTTCGATTGGCTCGCGAACTCGTCAATTACCGGAATGGCCGAACGAGACTAACCGACTCCGTGTGATTTTATCTCTCGTTTTTAAACGAGCGCCCATTCCGTTCCGGGGAGAGTGAATTTTTTGAAACGATCTCGCGAACAAAAGACTTTCGCGAGATTCGTAAAAGCTCATCAGTTTTATAAATTATAAAATTACAACAGGCGTCATTGTCCCGTGTAGACGTGTCGTTAATTAGAAAGTCGGATATTTAATTTTGTTTATACGAATACGCGGTATATATCGGTCCGCTTGGTCTTTGTACAGTTACTCACCATTATTCCCCGGCAAATTCCCGTAAGGAGAAAGCTGAAAAGCGACGAAGAAATTGTCCCCGGCGAGGAGAGGTTCGCGGCGGCGACGTGGCCGACGGAACGAAGATGGTGAAAAAAAAAAAAAAGGTAAGTAAGCCAGGTGGGAAAAACGGGCGCGTCCCGGGTAATCGGGAGACGAACGATTCCTTGATTTACCCGTTCGGCTTGGAAACACTGTTTACCAGCTGGCCGGCGAAAGAACGGGAAGGAGACCTGGAATGGTAATGGTAATGGTAATGGTACCGGTGCAGAACGTCGGGAACGCGGAGTTCGTTTCTTGCCTCGTACCCTCGACGTCGTCGAGTTTGTTCTTCTTCGTCGTTTGGATACAGTTAAGGGAACACCGGGATGAAATTCAGTCCATCCGATTCCGAGTCCCACAGGTCCTTCTATATATATATATATCCTCGTTTCGATCGTTTCGCAATTATTATCGGAACTCGATTTTACTACCGTAATTTGTCTCTTTGTTTGTTTGTCGTGTCGTTAGATAAGCTTGTTGGTTAAAGCTTTTATCTTTTCGAGCAATCTGACAAAACAAATTGACGACCGGCAACATATTTAACGATCCGAACATATTTCCATTAAATTTTCATTACATTTGAAAAATTGTGTTTTATTTATCGTTAGAGTGGACATTTTGATTTCACTATCGTGATTAATTTGGCGCCACTTTTTTTCACAAATGTAATGGCGTCGCACACGTTGCACAAATGATAAAGAAATCGAATTTGCACTCGTATGTGTTGCACATCGATGAACAACAGTCGTCGAAACAACGGACATACGTGTCGAGAATTTAATACGTTTCGAATAATTTTCGCAATTATCAATTATTCAGTTAACGTATCGTATAACATGCATCGTATGCACGTACGAATGGATTGATTTTTGGAAGAAAATATTCATCTCGCTGTCGTAGTTTTAATACGCACGTAACTAGAGTCACCGACCCAGTATCCCACTATCCCACGAAAATCACTAATTTTATTTGATCACCGCTGTGATATTCGTCCGTAATCTATACGAATTAACACTGTTTAAATTTAATCGAGAGCGAGGGGGACAAAACACGAATACGGCCGAGACGAAATTTCATTTCAAGCGGTTCGGTCGGCTTCCAGATGCGGCGCTGCGATCGCGGCGTTGGAGGTTGTGGGTAGTCGCGAGCGTGAGTTCAGACCGGTAAGACGTATTTGTGGTCGTCCCGTGTTTGTGATATACGTCAAACGCGCGCCTCGGCGCGAAAACGAGGGTGTCGATTTAACGTTGCTCGTGCTTTAAAGTGTTCTTACGGAAGTGCTAGTGTGACCGTCCAACGGACGAGTAGTGTTAAACGAACTTGATCGACTAGTGAGAAGAAGAACTCGATAGAAGAGAGAAATTGAACAGCGCGTTTCTCACCACTCCCGAACGAATTTCGTTGAAACGTCATCTTCTTCGTCAGTAGTGAGTATCTTTGATCTTTCCTGGCTCGTGTTAATCGATCGCGACACGCAAACACGAATGAAATCATCACCATTGAATTCGATCGATGAATTGTTTCTGGTTTTTCGTAATTTAAAAAAACGACTCGCGTCGATAACGTAGAGTTTTGCTGCATTTCGTAACGATCATGACGACACGTCTTTGGCGACGATTTTTATATGACGTTTCTATTACTGCGACTTTTTTTATCGACGTACCACTTAAATTTCTCTATCACCGACAATTATTTCATCACCGACGATAATAATTATTTCACAATGTGTTATAGCGTGGTCGTCAATCGATTTGAAATGCGCCGAACGTTCGCGATTAATAACGTCGTAGATCGACCTTCCGTGTTTTGTTTGATATTTCCGTTTCCATAGAATTTGATGTTGTTGGCTGATCAATGCTCTGCTAATCGAGAAAATCAAAACGTTTATTCCGAAATGAAAAAGAAATTCGATGAATTTACTAATGGCTATCGTCAATATCGCTCTCGTTTATCCCAGCAATTTTTACAATTTTTAACCATCGATTCGGATTAATGCAAAATGGAAGCTCTCGAAAATTTCGATTTTCTGTACAGTTTACTCGGATACAAGCGTGGTGCGGAAACAATCGTTGTTATATTTCGCAAAATGTATTTCGATTTTATTCTCTACTCGAAAACGTAACTCCATTTTGTCAACACGCGACGATTGCGTCTTGGAATCCACAAATTTTCGGCCAAGGATATTTCGCTGGTAAACAAACGGTTTTTTGCTATCCGGTGACGAGTCGCGCGAGCGTGTAACTCAAATAGAGCACGCTTTTCTCGAAGTACTTTGGCACGTGTAACGTTTCCCCTGCATATCTGTCTCCGACAACAGGTTTTCGTGCACGTAAATGTTTATTTTGTTTACGTAACCCGTCGAAGGCTGATTGCGTTCGATCCAATGGGACACGATTCGCCTCTTTTTTTCTCCTTTAGGTCGTTTTACGACCTAATCGACCGCTCGAAGTAAAAAAAAAAGTTCTCGGTTAAAACGAAATCGGCGTATCGAATCGTATCGCGAAATCACGCTCGTTTCAGAAGAATTTCACAGAGACTCGTTCTACACCTACGCCGCAATGGCGTGGAGTATTCGCCCGGCGTAGATAGTCGTAAAAGACACGGTGGAGGTTCGTCGACTCGAGGTAAAGTCATGCGCGGCGTGGTGTCGTGTCTTATTTAGAATTTCAGCGAGATTCCGTTGTTGAATTCCGGCACGAGCGGTCGTATTTCACGGAGAAGGGCTAGGGAGAGACGTGTAACGGGCGTCGAGAGAGGATTTCCCTAGCGCGATCTCGTTAGTATCTCGATGAAATATACAGGTGCAAAGTAAATGCCGCGCGCATTTTTCCGTTCGCGGGGTCAGATAAGAGGGATCCTTGGGCCGTTCGTTGCTGTTCATATGCTTCCACGATGGAGGTCGCGCGTTCTCTGGATCAGAGGCTGGAACGGAGGAGGCGTTATTCCTTTCTCACGAACAATCCTTTTTCCATCTCATTTCCTGTTTGCCTGACATTCGACCTCCTCCTTCTCCTCCTCGCGGCGTGATTACCTCGCGTTTTGAAAAATCGCGCGAGACATTTGCACGTGAGTTTGCGAATTTTTCGATTCGCCAATAGCAACGTTGCGCGGGATGACGGGGCGAGAATTATTCGCGTGGCCATTAGTCAAAGCTCGCCATCGCCGATCTGAACGGTTGGATGCGCGGATCGCGGCCAATAAGCGCGATAGGTGGAAAAAGCAACGAAATATATATCGTTGACACGAATCAATTGGCTTCCGTTCATGGTTCTCGCGGCCACGAGTCGAGCGTAACGAGCCAACCTTTCAGACGTTTCACACTGCTCGTAACGCTGGTAATCAGTGATGTAACCCGGCGTCTCTCTCTCTCTCTCTCTCTCTCTCTCTCACGGCCACGAACAGCTGACAGCATCGCGGAAAATTGGCGAGGATGAGTCGGCCGAATGATCGAAAACGCTTATAATGCCGATCCCCGTAATTTCGTCGCGGTTAATTGGCAGCTTTGAAAAACATCCCCGTTCACGATTCACGCGAATGACTTTTTCTCGCGAACTCGACTCGCCTCGGCGCATGCTCGAGAAGAAAGAAAGAGAGAAACGATGGGGCGCAATTCGGGTAAACGGAGCGTCTCTCGAATTAATTAAATTGATTCGAAAGGCGTTCGGTCTCCACGATTTCCTTCCCCGCTTATCGTTATCGCTTATACGAGGTGCGCTTTATGTCATCCAATCCAGATGCACGAGCGAGATAATGCGACGATGCCGGTATTCGTACGTAAATGAACAACACGCACGTCGCTACGTAGCTAGGATGATTTATCGTTTCACGGCTCAAGGATACCCGTGCCGCCTTATCTTGGCCAATTATGCCCAAGTTGATAACAGGTGGAGAACAAGACGCAATAAAGTTTCGTTTCGTTTCGTTTCGTCGGATTAGACGTCTCTCTCGATCTCCCGCTTATGAAACGTCTCGATTGTTCCTGATTCAAACTAAACGAATTATGGAGCGACCGGCGATTTTTCTCTTCCGATCCTTGCGTTATCGAAACGAACGTGTTCTCCCCCCCTCCTCATAAGGATTGACAATTACGATCGAACACGACGTCACAGCGTGCTCAATGGTTAAAAATAACGTCTCTCTTCCGGTCTCGATCTCCTCGAGCCTGTTTATCTCGATATATTTTTCTTCGATTTTGCGCGTGTAACGCGCGTCATCGATGATAAATTCTCTCTCTCTCGCGCACGATAACGCTAACTCTCTCGCCATCGCCGCCTCGATTTCGACGAAGAAAAGAGTTCTTTCACGCCTCTCCCCCCCCTCGAAAAAAAGGGGTATGTCCCGGGGAAGCGTTTGCATAATACATCTTTCGCGGGTCGTTGTCCTGCGAAATTGCTCGTAAACAATAAAGCGACACGCGACAAAGGATCGGCGCGGTGAATGGCGCCCCCCTCTTACCCCCTCGCCTTTAAAATTAATCGACTCCGTTCTCTTCCGATGTGCGTGCTCTGCTTGCACCGTTCTGAGTGATAATTTTCTGCCTGATAATTTTTTTTTTTTGAGAGAGAAAGCAACCTCTCGAAAGAGCAATATAGGGATATTAAAAAAAAAAAAAAAAAAGGGTGAAGGAAAGGAGGCGGGATATTTTTTCCCAGAGACTTGGAATTTGAAATTGAATCCACGATATGAAAGATCGTGGATGAATTCAGGGAGGGGAAGGGAGAAATAAGGTCAACGCGGCTGTTTTCTTCCGATATTAAAAAACCAGAGTCAGAGAGGGAGAGTTTGAGAAAAAGTTTTCCAGACTCTCTCTCGAATCGTATTTTGAACTGTATTCGTCGAGAAAAAAAAAGAGAGAGAGAGAGAAAAGATAAAGACGAATCGGCGCGCGTATCCTCTACGACTGTCTCTGTCTCTGTCTCTCGACTCGGCTCGACTCGGCTCGCAACGTCGCGGCCCTTCCCCTCCGCCCGCCTCCCCGCCGCCCTCGGCCCAAAATCAATATAGGCGCCCGCTACCGGCGGCGACGCCACCGACGTCGTTTCCACCCAGCATTCACCCGACCGACCCTGTGTCCGCCTCCATCTTTCGTTTCCTTCTCCGCCCTTTATCTTATCCCCCCCCCTTCGAGATAATTCGAGTCGAATCGAAAATAATAACGGTTGGTTGTAAATTCGTATATTAGTTTTCCTCGATCGCGAGCGAGGTATTCTTTCTTTTAACTTGGTTCCCGAACGGAATGCAGAGAGTCTAAGTTTCGAAGGTGTGTTTCGTGATTGCGTTTGCACGAGAAACGCGAAACACATCGGTGTTTTAAAAGAGACGAGGGAATGCCGTTAGAATGCTGTATTGTTATTTATTGTCATGACCACGCTCGTTTTTTAAGTAGACCAACAGTCGTATGTATATATATGTATGTGTGTTTCAAATGATCGTTAAAAATTCATACGATAGAAGGTGGATCGATGTTTGAGAAATAACGGGAAGGGAAGATAAGCGGATATTTTTTTTTTTTTGGATCGATCGGGTTTCGGTATCACTCGGACAAACGGCCGGCTTAAATCGATCTCGAAGCCCCGCGAAAGAGCGGAAAGTCGATAGTCGGTGAACCCTATAGCGCGGAAGCCTATTGCATTCAATAGACGATCCTCGTCGCCGCCAGATGCTATCTCTCTATATTCACCGATGTTCGACCAGTGAAAGCATCTTGTCGCGTCCGATTCGACGCATAATTGCCATTGTTGGCCGTGTTTCGTTCGCCGTAACATTTATCCTGTCCCGTTCCCTCTTTATTTTTCTTCTCCTTCCGAGTCGTTTCACCATCCGATATATCCTCCCCCCCCCCCTCTCGCCGCTTTATGGCTTCTGTCGCGCCTTCCCGTCCGTTCCGTTTTTCTTTATCGTCTTCCCTTCTCTGTTCTTCACGCGCGCCTCACTTTGTGTACCTCGATGTATCTTTCGCGACGCGAAATTCGGTCGGTATACGTGTCGGCGGTCGTGTCGGTAACGTCAACCCGCCGTTCCTTCTCGCTCTCTCACCGTAAATTCTTACGATGCGCGACAAGGAAGGCGAGCATCGAGAATTCGAGCAAAACGCTCGAGCGGCGGAGACGAAAAGTTGGCCTCGGTTGCCTCGGTTTATCGATCACACGGTTTTCCCAGCTGACGCCAATTGGCCGAATCGCGCTGCTTCCCCTCCCCCCCTGCGATATCGATGGAATATCGGGGTCGTTGCACGACTTTCCAGGATAATTTATTACGGCCGCTGCGTTTCGCAGTCGCGACAGGGTTGGCGTAAACAACCTTTTTCTTCCCCCATGTCTCCCAACGAAAAAGCGTAGGGTGGAAAAGCAAGGAAAATAGATCGATACCGAAACCTTTTCTTTCTCTCTCGCAATCGTTCGACTATATATAATCTTCTCTTTCTTCGATTGTTTCTTCGATATGATTCTTCGATTTTTGCGTGAAAAAAAAAAGAGTAAATTTTTCTCCCCCCCCATCTCCGGTACTTTCCTGTTCGTTCACTCTCGCCGAGTTATTTTTTTTTTTTTTTCCAACTCTCGAGCTCTTTGACGCCCCCGCCGAGTTTTCCCTTCCACCCTATATACCACGAATCCCTCTTCACGGGTGCTCGATGATGCGTACGATGCACACGATCCTAGTCAACCTTTGCGTCCGAGCATTTTTATAGCACCATTTTTCCAACCCCTCTCTGCAAACCGACCGCTGTTTCCACCCCTGGCTGCTAAATAGCAGCAGCTTTGATCTGGTCGAAATTCGCCGTTGCTTCCACGAAATATTAACACTAACTTCCCTATCTCTCTCTCTCTCTCTCTTTTTCTCAAAAATTCTCAAAAGTAAGACAGAGAGAGAAATATCGCGAAAATGGATGAAGAGGAGGCTCGACCCTAATTCTTCTTCTCCTTCTTCCTTCGAAACAAAGGCGAAGTATTATTTATATTATCACCCCTCTCTCTCCTGGATTCGTAATTCTTACGTCAGGAATTAATACGGGAAGAGAGGAGAAAGTCGAATAATATCGTTCCTTTTCGCGGCGGAGTCGAAAAGTTGGCAAAAGAGAGATTGGAAATGACGGGACCGGTCAATCGTGTCCCGGCGTCTCGCGGAAGTCGGATGGCCATCAATTTCTCGGCCCGCGAGGAGCAGTGGAAGTGGCACGCACGCCGCGACGCGGCAACACCGGCCCCCACCTCTAATCCCCGTTCAAAGTTTCGATCGATTAACGCGAAGATCCGATTCTCTCTCTCTCTCTCTTTCCTCGCCGATCAATCCAAGCGAATTATTTTACAACGCCACCCGATTCGTTCTCGATCGATTAACTTGGATAATGAAAAATATTTGAAGAAATGTATATATATATGTACGGAGGAACGACACCCAGTAAGACGGTGTATCTTATAAATGGGGAGGGAGAGGGGAGAGGGAGGGCGACTGGCGTAACGAGTTGTCGGTAAGGTATAATAAAAACGTAAGACCGATACGGAAGCGTTGCATCGGGAATTACGTCGATACGATGCGATGTCAATGCACCCGGCCTGCCACGTACGTACGTACGTAGAAAAAGCCGTCGTCCACCGGTCCAAGCTGTTGCCGTTTCGGATGCTGCGGCTTCGGTGGCCTCCCCCTCCCCCTCCCACTGCCCAGTGCCTTTTGCACGGGACAAAAACCCCGCGCGCGGGGACAATAACCCTGAATAAATCACTGCCGACTTCGATCCCCCGACCCCCGCCTTCCCTCGGCCCGTCCGGATTAAACAACGCGTAGCAGCGCCCCCCTCCACCTTCTCTGCCTAATCTCGCACCTAGGACGATCGCTCGGCTGTTATGTCTCGATCACGCACGCTCTCTGGTGGAGAACAATTAAACTGAAATGCAGATTCTCCTGTGAAGAAAGACGAAGGGAAGGGATCCTAGGAGGGGAGGAGGATGAGCTGCCGGTGTTACTCGACGATAAATCTTCCACGCTACGCGCCGCCGCTCCTTCTCCTTCTCTTCCAGACGCGTGGGCGTCCAAGTTTCGGCGGGATCCAACTCTCCAATCCCTTCGACTCGCGCTCCGCTCGTCCCCCGACGAAAGCTTCGATCGTCGAAAGCCACGAGTCGCTCGAGTCGAGGGATAGCTGGGTAGGAGAGTGGTGGGGGGAATAGGCGACTCGTTGGAATATCGGCATACCGCATTCCGCGGCCCAGTTTTCCCTTCCTTGGAACACGAGGCCCGTTTCCACCGGCGGAAAGAATTGTCCTCGAGAGAATTTTTGAATTACGATCATTTCGAGAAAATTCGAGATTTGTTACACGGACGATTCTCGATTCGAAAAAAGAGAAAAGGGAGGCTCTCACCGTCATCGATTTCCATTAATCACAGAATGCCTTATCACTGTCCGATATTCGGGGATTTAGAGGCAGCTCTCCTTCGAGATTTCAACGCGGTTGACAGTGATCAGAAAGAAAGAGAGAGAGAAAGAGGATATTTAAAGCGGGTTTCGAATAGGGTTCTTTGTCCTTGCGTTTCGGTTAATTAGAATATTTTCGGTTTCTATCCGCGTCCGGCAAATCCGTCCTCTCTGCGAGCAACCCTCGGCCTCGCGTAGGTGGGACCGGTTTCGTTCACGCGTGCGACACACGGCTCGGTGTATGTAGGACTCGGGTGTACGTACGTACGAGAGCGGAACTAGTTCGTTCTAGGCGAAACCGTCGGGTCCGATCGGTGGAAAGGAGAAAGATGCCCGCCTTCTTCTCTCCCCTTTCCCTCTCGTGCCCGCTCGTCGAGCGCATTTGCCTTTCACGGCTCGCGCTCCAACTTCCATTGAAACTGCGCGAGCCTTCGTCCGCTTTGTTACTGCTGCTGCTGCTGCTGCTGCTGTTGTTGTTGTCGTCGGCCGTCGTCGTGTCGCTGCTATCGCGTCTCGCTTCTCCTTCTCCTTTTCTCTCCTCTTCTCTTCTTCTTCTTTTCCCCCTCCCTCTTTTTTTCCTCCACACACGCTCTGGAAATGAATCCTTCACGGTACGTACTTCCTCGCACTTTCTCGGCCGAAAAAAAAATTCGTTTCTCCCTAATTGAAATGTAAACATCCTATCTTACGTACGAAAGTTCATTCGAGGCGAGAAAGTATCCTTTAAATTAAATCTCTTTTCCGTTGTTTTTCGAGAGAAAGGTCCCGCGGGCGGATTATGTTAATTAAACGTAACGCGAGAAGCCGTGGGAAATTAATCGCGCCTCTTGGCCGCCTCGATGCCTCGATGTTAATAGTGGCGCCACCTTCGCCACCTTTCCCCCTCTCCTTCCACGCTCTATCCCTTCCACCTCCCTCATTTCTCTCTTCTCAACGGGAGACGCGATTCTCTTTCGATTTCGAGAATGCGGAGAGGCATTGTCCCTCTCTTCCTTAATCGTCGTTTCCAAAAGGTTTGGAAACCTTAACGGGGAAAAGAAAAGGCCAGCTGGTCTTTGGAAATATATATTCTTTCTTCCCCATCGTATCGTATTATCCGTGAAAAGGGACTCTTCAGGATCATCGATCCTCGCTGTACCCCCTCCCCCATTCTACTGTCACTCGGTCGAACTCTTGCAAGTGACCAAAACGAACCTCTGCCCCCCTCGCCTTCTCGGTTGCTCGTTGCTTCGTACGCACAGTTTCGGAAGAGTTTCGATGCATCTCGCCCTAAAATTTTCTTCTCGAAACCGTTCTTATATTATCATTAATATTGATTTTTCTCTCATCTCCATTCCCTCCTCCTCTCCTTCTCAAGATTTGCCCCATTCGCTCGCATTCTCGCACGGCATTCTGGCCGCGGTTTTTTCTACCCCTCGTCGATCTCCTCCTCGTGGGAGTTGCTTGAAATTCCCACCTCGACACGGGCAAAAAGAGGAGAGGGAGAGGGAGGGTATACCGCTAAGCGTCGTCCATCGTCGAGCCAAAAACCCGTCAACTTCCTCTACGGTTATTACCGGTGGACGAGGTGGAGGAGCGGCTGGAATAAATTGACGTTTTTTCGTTTCGTGCGCCGTGACAACGTTGCTGGAGGAGGAAGGAACGCGGATATATACGCGCGCAGTCGGCCCGGGTAGTCCAACAAACGCCTCGGTTAAACGCTGATTTATCGCCCCGAGCTCGCTGCCAAATTGGCAGCTCCGCGAATCCGCGCCCCGCTCCAGAATTCTTTCGAATCCTTTCGATAATTTCCTCCTCCTCCTCCTCCTCCTCGTCGCGATTTCTGTATCGAGGCAAGGACCCGCCTCTTCCTCCTCCTCGATTCGCCGTTTTCCTTTTTTCCTTTCCCAACAATGCTCAATCTTTTATTTTTTTTTTTGGGACTCGAAACGAAATTCAGCACGGACAGCGTAAACAGCATTGGACTCTTTTTGCTTCCAGTGTATGTGTGTGTGTGTGTGAGTGTGAGAGAGAGAGAGAAGAAGTTGTATATTTACGGTTCTCTTTTGTGTGTGTGTGTGTGTGCGTGTGTGTGTGTGTGTGTGTAAATGAGTGAAAGAAAGAGAAAGAGAGGTTGGTATATTTATGGTTCTCTATTTTGTGTGTGTGTGTGTGTGTGTGTGTGTGTGTGTGTGTGTGTGTGTGTGTGTGTGAATGAGTGAAAGAAAGAGAAAGAGAGGTTGGTATATTTATGGTTTTCTATTTTGTGTGTGTGTGTGTGTGTGTGTGTCGTGTGGTGTGGTGTGTGGTGTGGTGTGTGGCGTGTGTGTGCATGTATATTTACGATTCTCTATTTGTGTGTGTGTGTGTGTGTGTGTGTGTGTGTGTGTGTGTGTGTGTGTGTGTGCCGTATGGTGTGGTATGTGGTGTGGTGTGTGGCCTGTATATTTACGATTCTCTATTTGAGTGTGTGTATGTGTGTGTGTGTGCCGTGTGGTGTGGTGTGTGGTGTGGTGTGTGGCGTGTGTGTGCATGTATATTTACGATTCTCTATGTGTGTGTGTGTGTGTGTGTGTGTGTGTGTGTGTGTGTGTGTGTGCCGTGTGGTGTGGTGTGTGGTGTGGTGTGTGGCGTGTGTGTGCATGTATATTTACGATTCTCTATTGTGTGTGTGAGTGTGTGTGAGAGAGAGAGAGAGAGAGAGCGAGAGAGGGAGAGAGAGAGAGAGAATAATCGGTGGGAATCGGCGGAGGCAGAGAATAATACTACGTGGCAGGTTTCGTGCGGACGCATGCGGTCTCTCGCGGCGCGACGATGACGCAACAACGCGGAGTTGCAGCTTCCGCGACAATGTACCCTATAGATTCGCTTAACAGCACCGGAAGCTGTAATAATTCCGATGATGATGCGCGCTCCCTCGTTCATCGAGCCGCGCTGCGCTCAATTGTAAAACGTAAACGAGATCGCACGAAACAGCGACGAGCGGCGAGCCAAAACTTTCCATCGAGCGTGACGTGTCGTGTATACGGGTGAGTAAAAATACGCGATACACGTGCATGTTTTCACCGACAACAAATTCCATTAATTAACAGCTCGGGCGCGGGCTGTCGTTATTTCACTTTTTGCGATTCGCAGAGGAGGAGAAATATTGATAATCGATAAGGAGATGTGGAGCTAGTCGATCGCGGATTAGAAAATTTATTCGTTCGATATTTGGTTTTTTATTATACGTGTACGACAAATGCAACGATCCGTGATCGAAACGACTTGTTTTCGAGCAAACGTCTAAATACGCGCGAATCACCAAGGTTAAGGATAAGAGTCGATCGTTGGATTTGTACCGCGAAAGGTATAAATTATCGCATCGTTCTGGAAGGAAGCGATTAGTGGTTCGTGTTATGTACGTTCAAGCACGGAGCGTTTCGGCTCGCTTCGTTTCAAAGCGGCACGTTTCTTCGATAAAATACATATAGAGTGTTGTTATTCGCGCATTATTATTCCGAAATTCTGATCGAGAATAATTTTTTTAAATCCAATATAAATTGCGTGTATTTAATATTTTTTAATATATGCGATAATTAATTAGAAACGTTATCCAGTCTTGATTTCTCCTCAAACATGTTTCGATCAGACGTAAATGTTGACCGCAACGCTTCGTTATAAAACGCTCCAAACTATAATCTTGGAGAATATTTTGTTCGAAACGAAACGAACCGGAACTCTGCGCGTTTCGAATACGATTGATAAATCCTTGACAAAGCTTCGAAGAAAGACAGAGACACCTCCGCGAGTAACAACCAGCTCGGACCTATTTAACGCATTTTATTCCATCCATTGAGCCGCTCCATAATTTAATCCCCATCTCTCTTCCTACTACTGATTCGACCAAGCGCTGTACGCCAGTAAAACGCCATGCCACCACGTCCATTCACCACTTATAACCAGAGCGAAACGCACCGCGTAGATGCGACAAATGCGTGCACGCATCCGTCCATCCATTCCGTCCATTATGTTATCAGACGATGCAATTGCCAATTGGCCGTATCGTCGTTGAACTTTCTCGACGCGATTGCCTTTGAACGAAGCCCCCGTTACATAGTTCGATCCTTCTTCGTTCCAAAGTATTTAAAATTGGAACGTTTCCTCCTCCTCTTTCGCGTAAATTATTGAATAAACGAGGTGCGGAGGAGGAGCGTTGACTCGTTTCGAGAACGGCAGGAAATCGGAAAACTAGTTTCGAGATAAACGTGAAATCTACGACGCGATGGAAGCGGAAAATGTTTCTGCGAGTTTGAGTTTCTCTCTCTCTCTCTCTTTGATGGTAATGGCGAGTGTCGACGGGTGGCTCGATCCGAGAAGAGGAAAACGCGAAACAAACAATTCCATCTATTATGGAGTCTGGCGCACGAATAATATATTTAAAGTCAGATGCATCAATGTAGCGAGGAAAGCGATGAACAAGGGATTAAAAGTTGATTCCACAAGAATTTTCTTTTCCTTTTTTTTCCCATCCTATTATTATATTTCTATCCTGGCAAAAGAGTTTAATTCGAAACTAATAAGTATAAATCTTTGGAATTAATTTGCACGCCTTAAACGGGTGATTCTCCATTCGTCGTCGTACTCGGCCAATTACGGGCGAGGAACGAAGCACGGATTCTTGAAAGTCATAGTTGGGAAAAAAGTCGGTAGAATTTACTCCTAGATGACCGTTATCCACGCGTACGTAAGTTTGCTCTTTTTGCCGCGAGAGGGACAAAAAAGACGATTGCGGACGGCCAGGCGAAATGAGCATGGATACCAATAATTCCGCGCGATCGAAGGACGGAACGGTGGAACTCGAGAGTCGATGTAACCCGACACTGTGTGTATTCTCGATCGAGCCCGTGTACAGTGCTTTTGTCTAACGCCTATGAGAGTCGTCACCGCGAGCTTTGGTCGCCGGCCAAACGATCTAAATGTAAACGCTCGTGGAAAAAGAAGACGAGGGACGAGAGAACGGCTCGAACGAACGTCGTTTTCGAATCTACGATCGCGACATCTCTCCCTCGTCAAACAAAATATTCGCGCGGTTGGAAGAGGGGGAACGGAGATAAGGATCTCTCCTCCTATTGGAAGGAAGAAGGAAGCGAAGCAGGCGACAATTAAGGTGGCGCTGGGATGCGCGATCGAAGCACGGGCCGCGTGCGTCGAGGATCGCAAGGTAATTGCAAGGAGGTCGAGCAAGTTCACGGTAGCACGGGACGAGAAGGTTACTGTTACTTTTCCTGGTCGACATCTTCTGGCCGCGGCGGAGTCCCTTGCCCCTCTCTCGGAACGAACTCTCTCGTAGTCGAGGGAAAAGAGAGAAAGAAGAAGAAAGGAAAAGGGAGCGAGAGGAAAGAAGCGGCGGACGGATGATTGGCTCGTTTCTCGAGATAGCCGGCCGGCCGTAGCGTTCGGTAACAGAAGAAACAGCGGCAGCAGAAGCATCGACTCTTCTGGGTTGCACAAGTTGCGGTACTGGTCTAAAGGAATTACCGTTAGAAGAGCTGCACTCGTCTTACGTGCTTCCTAGCCTCCATGTTATACATATATATATATATATGTAATACATACATATATATATATACATATATATATCTATATATCTATATAGATATATATAAAATAAACGTATAGGTACGTTTCTTTCCGTGGTCTGCGTGCATCGGCCAACCTCTCTGTGACGCGATTCCACGCTCTGCCAACCATATACAAGGTGTCTGTCGCGAACTCGACTTCCATTTCCGATCGATCCTCGCGAAATCGGATTACCCCGGAAGAAATTTCATTTACAGGATGTCGGCACGGATCCCGGATATCGCCTATCAAGATTAATTCCGCGGGACTCGAGACGAAATAGGGTGGGCTTAAACTGGTTACCATCGTTAAGTTGGAGTGGGCTCGAACGACACGAAATTGGATTCGAAGCGTGGAGGAATATGGACGATGACGAGGCCGGTGATCGAAAAAAACGTTTCGTCCTCTTATCTCGATTGTTTTTTCTCGTCGTCTATCGAATTATATAAAGAAGAAAGAAGCGTGTTTCTGGGATATTGGACCGCGAAAGAACGGTGAACAAGAAGGCATTAAGGATCGTAGTGACGCGAATGTTTCCATGGAAGGAATGGAGCGAGGAAAATGGAGCGTTGCGTATCCGTTCAAATTGAAATTCGTTCCGTTTCCTTGCGATTTGGGTTAATTAAAGTTTTCTAATTTATTCCCGCGAGGTGGCAGCACGTTGGAAAAAATTAGCTCTTAGATCGGTGAAAAATTCCAACCCCGTTGAAACGATCGCCCGTTATAATCCAGCCGGATAACTTGGATGCCGTTAATTAACGCGAAAATAGATCCCTTCGCGGCCCGTAACGGTCGATCGATCCGCGAGAATTTAAACCGATCGATTCGACTTTAAATACCTTTGACGGAAGGCGGTATCGCGAGAACAAAGAATTAATTCTTTAATTCCTCGATTTTCCATACTTTTCAACTACGCGTTGAACAATCGCGTTTCGAACGTGGAAACTTCTCTATCGCGAGACGGGAAAAATACACGAGTGTATATATATATATATATAGGTATGCGCGCGACGAATGGATGGACAAACGCGAAAGCCAAGGGGAATCGTGACTCGAATCGCGCGACTTTGCTGGAACGAAACCTGTTCACGAACCCTGGAGAAGAAAGAAAGAAAAGAATCGTAGAAACGTAAGATCGTAAAAGGGAAATGAACGGAAAGAGAAAACGAGAGAGAAAAAAGGAAACGGAGGATGACCGAGGAGCGCGAGGAGCGATGCTCTACGGGTTTGTCGGTTCGCTTCTTACCGTTCGAGTACGTTCGGTGTACGCGGTCTCGAGCCTCTCTCTCTCCTTTTGCTCCTCGCGCCCCTGACCCTCACACTTGGCCACTCGGTCATTGCGAGCCGAACAATGAACCGTTTCGATATACCTTGCCTCTTTGAAGCGCGTGAGCGCTCATCTGCGGCGCTCGTGTGCACTCGTCTTACGTCTCTCTCTCTCTCTCTCTCTCTCTCTCTCTCTCTCTCTCTCTCTATCTCTTTCTCTTTTTCTCCTCTATTACGTTCCGTACGTCGCCGCTTTAATTAGTACCGGGACCTGAACCACGAAACTACCAATTGCGACGCTGAATTCTCTTCGTACGAAGATCTTCGATCTACGATCCATGAACGGATTTTGCTCGTTCTTAATTCGTTATACCAAAGGGAATAAAAATTTAGCAACGAAAAAGTTTCGAGGCAACGTGGCGCTTAGTCTCGTGGAATTTTGTTAGTCGTTTGGCACAATTGCCAATTGAGTTTAAACCGAGCCAAGGCCCCTTCGATTAATAAACGCTCGATCGAGTCGAGCAAGATGTGTTCCGTGACCGTAATTTCGGTTGCAAGCTGTATAGCTCGACCGTTAATTTATCCGTGTGTAATCGCTTCTTGTATATAGAGAAATTTCGATAACTTTATTCTTCGCGAAAGCGGCGAATTGTACATGCTTTGCTTCTGTATGGAAAAAGGGAATAGAAATCGGTCGGTAAAAAAGAGAACGTTGCATAATTTTTATCGCGAGAGAGAAAAAAATTTTCCGCTTTCCTGTTAATAATCGCCCGATTCACCGTTATTTACGCGCCGCGCTACGGTTCTTCGAGCCCACGATTGACCCCCGGACTCGGTCGTTTATCCTGATAAACTTTTAATCCCCCTCCCCCTTCCGGAAACTGGTCGATATCCTTTGCGGTCGCTTTCTCCATTAAGCGAATCGTTCACGGCGCCCGGTGGTCATTTTTTTTCCTCGGTGGCCGTTCAACCGCGACCGACCGACCGTGCCCCGTAACGATGCACCACCACGGTAAATTGTGCCCGCGACGATAACTTATCCCGGTCACGATGCGGGGAAATAATTTGCCTTCGTCGAGTCCCCTCCTCAATCGGGATCCCTCCGATACGTGATTGTCGATACTCGTCGTCCAACGATCCACCATCGTTTCATTAATCGAGCGAATCGAACGTTTGAAACGTTTCGAATCGAATTTTTCGACACCCGGCGACGCGCGGTATTTCTTTCGCTGGCTCGAAGCAAGGATATCGTTGAAAGACGACTCGCCGATTAACGTGCACTTTTTTCTGCCTCGCGGAAGGGAGGGGGAGAGGGGAGAGGGGAGAGGGGAGAGATCCACGTTCGCGAGCCCCAACGATACCGACCGAGAAGGTAACGCTAGGGCTGCGAGGGAGGAGTGGAAACGGGAGTTGCGCACGCAGGCGCGTGTATCTCGTTTGTAATTAGCGCTGAACCGCGTACGCTTCGTGCTAATTCCTACCTCGACCGCTCGCTACTTACTTAGCTACGCGTGATACGCGCGCGGTATAGAAAATTTACACGAGTCGCAAACGAGTTTTCACTTCGACATCCCTCGGCCAGCAAGCTTTCTTCCCCCTCTCTCCAAATTAACCTCGACGCAACGTTGCGCGCCACGTCTAGCGTCACCGACTGTGCCGCGCTCTATCGATTCGCCCGATCGTCTCCGGTTCACTTGTGGAGAAAGACGCACGACGCGCGAATACCTCGCAGTAACGTCTCCAGCAACGGGGAGCAACGCGCTCGGTTAATTAATGGACCGCGATACGCTTTTGCGTACACGAGGATACGTTTACGCACCGCGATGGCAATTAAACGAGAGAGAGGGCGACACACTCGCGGTTCTCACGCGTTCTCTCTTCCTGCTATCGAATCGAACATGCGATAGAAGGGATCCCCGCCGTATCCGGGGACAAGAAAAATTTCGTTTTGCATTTTTTTTTCTTATTATACGAGACAAGTCTGCGAAGAGGGGATGTGGAAAAATTCGATTCTAAATTTTCCGAAAATTGCATATTTATCAGATATCAACACCGATAAGATATCAAAGATTTCGTTGCAATATTTTCGTAGCGATAATTGTATGATTCGAAAAAAAGTTCTAAAGATTAAAAGTCTTCCTTAATCGAGGGAAAATTTGTTTTTCGAGTGTTTAATCGATGGTTGAGGGGGATAAATTTGCCGGTAAATATTTGCCAGGAATCGATCCCCTCGAATGGCGCGAATTCTATTCGAAAGAAGATTTTTTTTTTCCCACCTACAGAAAAGTGGCTAGATAATTTTTAAACGCATCGGATCGCGTTCGCAGGCTGGTTATGCGCGCGCATCCGTTCCCTGTTTTCGCTCGGTCTATCGCCGTCGGATAAATAAACGCGAGCCAATAAACGCGCGGCGTTGCTTGAAATTTGATCGTTTGAGCCAACGTATTTCTCCGCTCGATCACCTGCCCTCTGTTTCCTCGTTATTTCGGCACTAGAGAGAGACAGAGAAAGAGAGAGATCGATAAGGTAGAATTCCGTCGAAAGTTCTACGCGATATTTTTCTCTGTTTCCAAGGATAAACGAGCGGTCGAGCAAGAGCGCAACGAAAGCGAAATATCGGGTTGTCGGATTTCTTCTACCGTTTCTCTCTCTCTCTCTGTCTCTCCACCGCGCTGGTTTCGAGGCTGGGGAGGACTTGTGTCGGAGTGCGCAGATAAGATGAGCTCACCGCTTCCTCTTATCGTAACGCCAACGTTGCTGACGGTGCTTGAGAACGGTGCTCCGGCGACGAATGCAACGGACGAATGCCAACGATTTGAAATCGAACACGATCCCGAGAAGCGGTTCAACGTAAGCAAAAATTGTTCGGTTCGCGCGCTTGCCGAAGCTTCAGTTCTTCCGTTCGCCTCGAACCGAGCGGTCGAATCCGATTATTCGCCTCGCCCTTATTTCTTCTCCCGGCCAATTTGGCCAATCGGATCGGTTTCTCGACCGTTTCCCAACGATTCCTCACCGCGACGGGTAACGGTTTAAGACGTATATCTCTTATCCGCCTCTTCCAGTCGTGATCGTGGAAACGAGGAATGGCAGGATCGACGATACTGGGCAATATGGAACGGACGCTATATGAACAGAGACGTCATATATAAGTATCACACGCGATGTTGCGATTTTAAGAAACTTTTTACTTCTCCTCTTTCGATCTCCTTTTTCGCTCGCTATCTCGTTTCCTAATTTTTCTTTCTTTCTCTTTCTTTTCTCTGTCTCTTCATTCCTCCTCAGTCACAATCGAACCGGATTTTTTTCGTAACGATCCTTAACGATGAATCGTCGACTCGCACCTTTAACCAACCGTAATTGCCTTATTTATCGCACCACTCGATACGCTCGCGTCGGATGTTGATTTTGCGCCGAGGGGTCGTGTTTCGTATCGCGGTTCACCGCGTATATCGCGAGAGGGAGGGTATCGCGTTGAAAAGGCCGCAATGCACAATCGCGCTCGCTTCTCGCTTCGCGGAAGTCTCCTTACTCATTCTTCCGCGTAAAAGGCCCGGCGCACCTGCACCTAATGACGAATATTTTTAGAGGAGCGAACGTGTCGGGGGCTGGGGAAACAACGTGTCGTAAATTTTATTCGCCCGCTATCCCCGATTATTGTCAACGCGAATAATTTTTCTCTCGGCGTGGAAAATTTATGAAAATCGAAAAGCGTCCAATTTCTTCTCCTACGAAATATTTCCATCCGTATAATAATAATAATAATTTATACGTATAATCTCGTATAATCAAAGTTATTTCGATATTGAAATCGGGATAGTATAAAAAAATATATAGAAAGTCGTATATTTCGAAAGAAAGTTCGTTCTTTTCTCATAAACAGGAAATTCTAGTTAATGATTTTTTCACGGTATCGAATTTAACAAATTTATTATCCGATAACGAATTAACGATTCGAATAATAATAATAATAATAATATATTATAATATAAAAGCTGAATAATTTAAAATTTCTTTCTTTCTTTCTACTTGTTTTTTTTCTTTCTTAATTAATCGGTGTATCGTATCGATTTTTCGATCGATCGATCGATCTCGTTCGATCTCGGGGATAAATTCCTCCGCCTAGTTAATGATTTTTTCACAGTATCGAATTTAACAAATTTATTTTCCGATACTTAACGAATTAACGATTCGAATAATAATAATAATATATTATAATATAAAAGTTGAATAATATAATAATTGTGTAAAATTTCTTTCTTTCTTTCTACTTGTTTTTTTTCTTTTTTAATTAATCGGTGTATCGTATCGATCTTTCGATCGATCGATCGATCTCGTTCGATCTCAGGGATAAATTCCTCCGCCTAGTTAATAATTTTTTCACGGTATCGAATTTAACAAATTTATTATCCGATACTTAACGAATTAACGATTCGAATAATAATAATAATATATTATAATATAAAAGTTGAATAATTTAATAATTGTGTAAAATTTCTTTCTTTCTTTCTACTTATTTTTTTTCTTTCTTAATTAATCGGTGTATCGTATCGATCTTTCGATCGATCGATCGATCTCGTTCGATCTCGGGGATAAATTCCTCCGCCTAGTTAATGATTTTTTCACGGTATCGAATTTAACAAATTTATTATCCGATACTTAACGATTCGAATAATAATAATAATAATATATTATAATAAAAGAATAATTTAAAATTTCTTTCTTTGTTTCTACTTGTTTTTTTTCTTTCTTAATTAATCGTATCGATCTTTCGATAGATCGATCGATCTCGTTCGATCTCGGGGATAAATTCCTCCGCCTAGTTAATGATTTTTTCACGGTATCGAATTTAACAAATTTATTATCCGATACTTAACGATTCGAATAATAATAATAATAATATATTATAATATAAAAGCTGAATAATTTAAAATCTCTTTCTTTCTTTTTACTTGTTTTTTTTTTCTTTCTTAATTAATCATATCGATCTCTCGTTCGATAAATTCCTCCGCCTAGTTAATGATTTTTTCACAGTATCGAATTTAACAAATTTATTTTCCGATACTTAACGAATTAACGATTCGAATAATAATAATAATATATTATAATATAAAAGTTGAATAATATAATAATTGTGTAAAATTTCTTTCTTTCTTTCTACTTGTTTTTTTTCTTTTTTAATTAATCGGTGTATCGTATCGATCTTTCGATCGATCGATCGATCTCGTTCGATCTCAGGGATAAATTCCTCCGCCTAGTTAATAATTTTTTCACGGTATCGAATTTAACAAATTTATTATCCGATACTTAACGATTCGAATAATAATAATAATATGTTACAATATAAAAGCTGAATAATTAAAAATTTCTTTCTTTCTTTCTACTTGTTTTTTTTCTTTCTTAATTAATCGTATCGATCTTTCGATCTCTCGATCGATCTCGAAGAATCGTCATCTCTCGTCCAATGTTTTTGAAAAGCGACTCTCCCCGTACACCGCCATATTTAATGGCGATAACGGCTCCGCTAACGACCGATCCACGATCGCGCCGATCCCGTTTCCCCGGGGCGAATACCGCGCAACGATCGTTCGCTCCTCGCTTATTTTGCCTTCCCTCCCCTCCCCTCCCCTCCCCCTCGAATTCCACCACCATTTCCACTTTCCTTTCGATCCGTTTCTCGCGCGGCGATATCGATTTTTCAATTCGATCCGATGAATCCGTAAAACCGAATTCGAACGTGTCGCGATTTTCCATTATCCATCTCGTGAAGTGAAAACGTGGTGTTCTTCTTTTTTTCTTTCTACGATTAAGGATTTTTCTGCGTCTGACAAACTTTCTATAAAGTCCCGGAGAGGGACACGTTCTGCTCTGGAAAATTTTCGTTTCATTTCGTTTCAATATGAATGGAAAATCGAAGAAATCGACTCGAACTTGCTTTAAGATAATTTCTCTAATGGAAACGAATTTGATAAAGGAAAAAAAAATAAAGTAGGACGGAAGTGTGTATATGATAAAAATATACGTATTTTTTCTTAGAAAGAAGTTTATCCAATTCGCATTCCCAGGAAAGGGAATGAAGGAAATCGGTCGAGAAAGAAAAATCGTATCGAATTTATTTCCGATTAAAAGGTTCGAAATCACAAGTGCAAAGTCACAAGGTTCGAGAAAGAGAAACGGCCGCGTGGTTACAGCTCGCCGGTTTACGATCGAAAACGGGCACGCGTTTTTTTTCCACGCTGCTTTCGAGAAATCGGGTTGAGGCGAGTGCCTTTTTATTATCCGCGACGAACGGAAATAATCGTCTCCCGTAATTGCGCGAAAATTTCTGAACGCGGGATCTCCTTTCTCCTTCCGTCGAATTATCGAAAGGAAAAGAAAAAAGAAAAATCTCTTGCCCCCGTTTTTTCCCCGACGCAAATTCCGATCTCGAAAGCGGATCCCCGAAGAAAACGTCGAAAACACCAAATCTTTTTTCTCAGACCGGATCGAATCGTTTTTCCTTCTTCTTTATCGTCTCCTTCGATCGATTCCAGAGATCATTAGAAACGCGTAGAATCGTAGACAGGATGAGGGGAGAGAAGATCTGGGATCTGTAACGTAGGCGTGTCCCACGCGTGTACACACTCGGCCGCATACCAGGGCAAGCTCGCACTTATTACCGGAGATTGTATGTTGTGTGCCTCTCGTTTACATCTTACGCTCGGCCTCGCGAGGAACGCGTGCTGCTCTACTATACATCCCCACTCCTCGCCCTATTCCCCCTCCACCACGCTCGCCGAACGCGGCCGCGAATCTAAATTAGCCGCGCTTTCGAACTCGCCTCGATCCAAATAAAAACAATTCCCTTCTTTCCCCCCCCCCGTAACGGACGAAACACGCGATCACATTGGACGACGTCTCGAAACAATTAAGATTAGGATTCCTCCCTACCCGCACTTTTTCCTTATCTTCTCTTCGCCCGTTTTTTCGCTCTCTCTTTCTTCCTTCTTTCTCCTCCTCTCTTCTTCTCTTTCTCAAGAAGACGCTGTCTGCGACTAGTTTCAGAGCGATCGCCGGGGCCAAGTTTCCCGCGAAGGGAAGAAAGAAACTGAAACTCGCTTTTTCCCATCCCCGAGCGGGGGACCGCGAGCTCCCCCTCGCCTCGTCCACCGAAGATGCTCCACCAAGTTGCTTCGTCGCAGGGAACGCCACTACGTCACAGAATCACCGATATTTAAGTATGGGTGGAGAGAGCGGGGAGAGCAAACGATTCGTCGTCCTCCGCCCGGCGTGATGTGACGTAGTGGTTCTCTCTGGGACGATCCTTCCATCGATATCCTCCGCTTTAGGAACACCGTTCTCTCGTCTCGTTCGGTCCGAAACGACCGAGTCGACCGATCCGAAGAATCCGTGAACGATTGCAACCGTCTTTCCGCCCCGTCTTCTCGGGGGAGGAAAGAGAAGCGATAGATAGGTAGGCGTGGTAGAATGGTAGTTAGAAAGCGTCGTATAAATAATACATGCTCGTCGTCGTCGTGCCATTTTTCACGGATCGAGCTCGCGTGGAATTTTATTTCGAAGCAAAAAATGGAAAAAGAAGAAGAGGAAGAAGAGGAGGAAGAAAGAAAGAAAAGAAGAAAGACTTTCTAATTACGACACGCTTTTCCCGAAGACTGGTGGTGGTTCGTTTCGAGAATCATATATATCTCCGCTCTAATTTGTAACCGGCCTGATTATCCCTCTTGTCTTGTTTTCTCCAACTTTTTCCGACCGCTTAATTTTTCTCGCTCGCTGCCAAGTCGAATCTCGACACGAGCGGGTCGCGACGTTACCGATAGAGCGGCTCGAAAAATGACGAGAGACAGAGAGAAAGAGAGAGGGGAGAAGGAAACTCGTATATTTTAAATAAATCTGGAATCCGGTGCGCTATTTATACGTACACCTTAGCCGCTTGTTTATTTTCCGTGTTGCGAGCACGTAACTTGCATCACTTCCGCCGCGTCTGCTCGATACCGTAATCCGTGAACGATAATTAACACGCGCGCAGGCAGCGCGCCTTCCCTCGACGCGCGTGTTTACCCCCTGGCTTTGTAATTCCCAATAAATATATATCCGTGTTTATCGCCCCCCCCCCCCACCCTCCTCTCCAACCGAGCTGAATTCGTAACGCTGTTCCTTCGATTTAATTTTCTCTGCGCTCCAACGGTGATTCTCGGGGGCTCGGCTCGATTTTTCTTTAAAATATCGAATAGATTCCTTTACGCACGATGTTATAAAGCGTGGAATGGTTAAATTTTTTTGTTTAAAATCAAAGGATCGAATTATATTTTTTTTAGTTTAGAAAGGAGTTTGACAATAGAAATATTATTTTCAAAATTTTTGTGAATGGGATACGATATAATGAAATTCGAAGATGAGTTTGATTTTTATTGAATAACGAAATTGTTTCTATTCGTTATGAGATCGACGATAGAGGAAAGGAAAATAAGAAGATGAGAGCACGTTATTGTAACATTTGTTCCTTGATCGAATCAAACGACGATTATATTTTCCTTCTTTATACGTAAAATATTATACGTTAATTTACGCGTGAGATCGTTTTAAGTTAGCTAAGAAATTCGCGAAACGGGAACTCGTGCGGAGTTGGTTCGACCGAGCAAAAAAAGGCCTGGAGCGCAATGAAAACAGAAGAGGGCGAAGGTAGGTCAATAACACAGGCAACGCGGTAGACGGAGAGCGTCGTTTGATTTTCGAGAGCCGCGCCACTTGTTCGTAGGCCAACCAAACTTTTCCAAAGTTCTCGCTTCGAGTTCTCCTCCACTTCTGGCTCGAGTAATGCGTTTCGAAAACTCGCGATCGGGCAAACACTTGTTCTCGAGTTCTTCGTGATTCGGATAACCGCAAAACTCGCGATGCAGAAATAACGAAAATTCGAAATTCGGGGAGAGAAGCGAGTGTCATTTTTTTTTTTCCTCCTTCGTCTTTTACGATATATCCGTACGTGTTTATGTATATATATCGTGTATAAGACAATGAAGCGTGTAGTAGAATCGATTCGAGATTATGTTAGCAAAATTTGAAAATGATTCACCGATTTATATGCGGTAGTTATGATACATTTGTTATATACACACGCGCTATTAATAGATTGCAAAAGTTTGCTCGAACGTTGTCGATGGTTGATAGCTGATACGTTGTTGATAGTTTTTATACATTTTAGCCAGAAATGTAAACACTGTTACTAAGCGAGAGAGCGTTTTTAGACTCGTTCAGTCTATGTCGAGCCGTCGTTCCATTAACGTGTAAAAGTGTGCGGTATAATATTCAAAATGAAAAAGTGTGAAACGCAAAAGTACGAACGAGAGACTATTCTTCGTAAGGATAGGAAATCGTGTAGCGAGATAGGAAAAATTGTAAACAGAAGTAAGTCAAGTTCAGGTCGACCGAGAGAATTAACTGAGTAGGGGAAAAAATTATTATTCGCGAATGTGTATATATATGTATATCGTTCTCGGTTGGAAGAATTTCTGGTTTTCCTCGAGCGTGAGTAATAATATCGTGTGATACGATTGCCTGCGCGGACGATATCGAGGCATTGATCGTTTCTTCGATTATACACCGTTTAGAACCCGCGCTTGCGCGTAATCGATTGGAAAGTGGATCGCAACTCGAGGTGATTAACTCGAGGGAAGATGGATAAAACGAGCGTGCGCGAGTTTTTTTTTTTTTCTCTCGTAAACAAATTTATATCGACATATACCTTTCGAACGAGCTCCTTATCCGTGGAAATTGTAAAACTACGGTATCGAGCGAGCCTCCTACGTATCCCACGCGTGAATAAATAAAAGTGTACCGTTCACCGTTTCCGCTTCCCATTTCCACCCCCATCATTTATTCCGCGCTCCGCTCTTTTTTTCATCCTCCCCTCCCTCCATCGTTATGTAAACACGCGAAAATTGCCCCCTCGTCTCGTTAAAAATTTGCACCAGCCTCGAAACTCGGATTCGAGGAGACGAGCAAAAATTGAAGTTGAACTGGGAACGATGGATCGCGGCCTTTCCTTTTCGTTCGTTCGACGCGTTCCCCCCACTCCTTGTTCGTCGTTGATGAGCCACCTCTAATTTATTCGTCGCCTTGACTTTCAAAGCTATAGCTTTCGCGCTCGTTTATTGAAACTTTATTATTTATTGTCTTCGAGTATCATCGTATCTCTTCCTCTCCTTCCATTCCTGATACGATTGCAAGAAGTGACGAACGTAAAAAAGACGAGCTCGTATTAGGTTGGTTTCGAACCAATGTTTGTACGGTTACCGATTATCGGTCAATTTTCGCCTTTACGAAATTAACCCTTCGCTCTCGACAATTTTTTTTTTTTAAATGGAGAGCAACTCGAGATGCTTTTGCGTTACAGCATCTAAAATGATTTTATAAGGAATCAATTGGGCGAAATTATTCTTTTCCAGATTTTGAATTTACCGCGCATTTTTTCAAAATGTAATAAATAAATAAACGATAATAGGAAATGCGTGTGTTGTGACGTGAGATAGATTAGAATTAATATTAATATAATAGTGGCTAGATTAAAGAATCTGACGTGTTATGGGCGGTCGTAAAATTAATTTTAATATAGTTTTGCGAATAAAGTAAAGAAAGTGGAAAGTTTCTTCTGATCACAAATCATCAGATTTGCGAACCTCTAACTCTACCTGACTTTAATTTCCAAAAAAAAAAGAAAAATTGTCGACAATTTATAACGATTTAAATTAAAATAAATGTTTCGAGATGTTATAAAATTTAAACGCTTCTTAATAAATTTATCGATCAATTCTCTACTACTACGTGTATTTTTCTTTAATCTGTTGAACGTTTAAAAAAAAGGGATATAAAATTTTAACGACGTAAAAGTTTTAACGTGTAACAATTTTCGAAATGAATTTCGCCCACTTTTGATGCACTGCTCGAGCCTGTGGGGGCGCCACTCGCGCGCCTCTCGAGCGCGAACGGTTAATAGTCGAATTTCACTTACTCGCGGCAATAATAAATTTCCGCGAACGATCGAAGCAGAGATAAAGAGAGAGAGAGAGAGAGAAAAAAGATGGCCGAATATGACGTAAGCGTTCCGTCGATCGAACGGAACGGAGAGGAGAACGATCTCGAAGAAATTCCTTTCTGTCTCTCTCTCTCTCTTTCTCCGTCTCGCAAGAGACGAAAAAACGAATAAGGTAAAACGAAGCCTCTCTCGATACGATTCTCGGCTCGTAAAAAGTTGCGTGGAGCTTTTATTCCTGGTTGGACGGGGCTCGGTTTTCTCGCCTTGCAGGGACTACCTGTGCCATTATCGTATTATCTTTATCGCCTCTGTTCCCTTCCCCTTCCCCTCCCCCGATTGTCATTACCGTGATTATTATTTAAGGTCTGGTCCGAAGTTACCGATCGAGGCGACACTCGCCGCGTGGCCGAGTGTTTTTCGCGAAAGGAAAATCTCGGCGAAATCGTAAAGAGGAGAAGATACGACCTTGCATTCCTTCTATATCTGCCTACGGATATTCTATATCTCCCTATACGCCCTCCACGTTTCTCCATCGTTTCTCGATCCTTGCGGTGGGTGGAAGTAGAGAGAGAGACTTCCTTTATATGTCGCGACGCGGAATCTCTTTTAATCGGCGCACGCAAATTTCCCCTACTCCATTGGTAAATCTGCCAATGAAGTTTATCAACGCTCGGTAAAAAAAAAAAGAAAGAAGAAAGGAAGAATCGACTTTTCGTTACACAACGAAGAAAGATCGGTCGAAAATTGGCTACCGCCGCGCATCTATCGCCTCCAATAAATCGAATATCTCGCACGCTTGCTCGCGACACGTATTTCGCCGACCGAATCCAACGTGCAACGGTTATTGCTCGATTCTTCCACGCTTTTGTCCTCGAGTCGAACACGCCCTCTAGTCGAAAGAAAGGAAGGAGTGGGGAGAGGGCTCTCTCGATAGGTATAGGTGACTAATAAACGCGCGCGCGGTTATTAATTCCGCGTCGAATAAATTTTCGTCCCACTTGGAGCGCTGCCTCCTCCTTCCCCCTCCTCTCCCCTCCGTAAAAGGCGTCCACTCCTTTAAATGTTAATTCCGCGCGGCCCGATATCGATCGGTCTCCGAATTCCCGAATCTTTTCACTCACGAGACCTCGCCTCGCAGTGTTTAATCAATCATAGAGGCGATCATCGCGAGTATCTCTGATGAAAGGATCGTTCATTACGTCATATGAATGAATGAACGAAGAAGGCTTGACTCGAAAGAAGAAATTTCGATTTTTAATGTCACTTTCGTTACCACTTTCGAGATCGATTCGATGAAAAAGATAAAAAAAAAAGATGGCGTTCTTGGTAGTCGTATCTCGCTTTTCTCCCGCTCGTTTTTTTTCTTCTTTCTCGTTTCCCCCAAACATTGCCCTTGGGCTATTTTTTCTCCCTCTTGATACCCTGTTGATCAATATTATTTCGAAACACGGATGGAACGGTAAAAACTCGTTGTATCTATTTCTGTTCGCGGGCGTGCGTGGAACGGTAACAAAGTTTTTTAAAACAAATATTTTTAGGTACGTATTCCCCGAAAAAAATATTTTTCGGTCGATCGAAAGCTCGTAAATGAACTGGAAAATTCGCGAAAGACATCACCTTTCGTTCATGCCTTTCGTTAGAAAAAGTAAAACGTTGAGCAATACTTTGACTCTTTTCTCGAGAAATAACGAGATTTCAATAAAAATTGCGTTATTAAAAAAATATTCTATTTTGCAATCTAATTTAATTTAATTTTCCTTTTTCATTCCCCATTTTATCGTGAAAGAAATCGCTGTCCAAATAACTTTTATCGCCTCCATCTTCTTTACCTAGTTATTCTGATAGAATCGAAAAAGAAAACACAAGGTGAACGCATTTAATCAAAAAAAATCTTAGTCATACAATTTTTTTTTAATTTCAGAGAGAAAAACAGAGAGAGCTCTCAGTTCGATTTCAATTCGTGAAAAGTTTGCCACGATTCTTTTGGATCGTAGATCGTTTAACGATTAATTTGATGTAGCTTGTTTACGTGCGGTCGTCCCTTTGGTTGATCCCAACTCGCTGCCTCGTCCGCGATCCTTGGCCGATGGGAAACGAGAGGGAGGGGGAAAAAGGAAAAATGTCGGTCGATAATGTTGCTTCTATCGTTGACACGCGTACATTTCCACCGATCGCCGCTAATTAGTCCGCAACGTCCATCGTTATCAACGACGGATGTGACTCTAAAGTTATGCACGAGGAAGCGTAACCCGATAAGAGAGGATCTTGCCGTGGCGAAAATAAACTGGCGAGATAGCGGAGATGGAGGGAAAAGAAGAAAAAAAAAAGCGTAGAAAAGAAGGAAGGGAAACGTTGGAACGGGCGAAACGTTCGGCAACGTCGCATAAAAATGGCTGCGAGCGGAAGCAATTGTCATCGACAGTGTTGGCCGTTTAACCGAACGTCGAAAAAGTAGTTAAAAATCTCGAATAAAGTTGCTTTAAGTAAGATTGCTTGGGTAAAATGCTTGAATAACAATTTATTCGTAGCTATAAACCTCGGTCGTTTGGCATTACAATTATTTCCAATTATCGTTATGTTTCGAGCAATAAATTATCGAAGTAACTTTATTCGTAACTTCGGCTATTAAATTTTTCCCCGTCACTGCTGTTGGACGATTGCCCGGCCGAGGAGAAAAAATGCCGATAGATATCGAAGACGGGTGAGTCGAGATACGACTCGAATAAACCTCTATATAATAATTTTTCTACAATTTTTTACCGATATCCATCATCTATCTAGATTCGAGCTGAGAAACGAAAGACGCGGTAAATATTTTACGAAAAGCTCGTAAGATAAACCTTTCGTAACTAACGTGCGGTCACGGCACGCGCGTTTGCCGCGTCTCGTCCAATATCCTCGACTCGCTTTCTTACCTATTCCTTCCACGCGATGGAAAAATCACTCTCTGTAATATTACTGTAAACGGGAGCGAGAATATGGAGAAACGTTTCATTTCCAATTTCGCCGGAGCGAGGCTGGTCGACTGTACGCCATTGATCCCTAGGGAGTCATCGGTGTCGAAAGAAACCGGGTAGGCAGGGTGCAGCGAAACGGTATCGCTGCGATTCGAGGAATTCCAAGGTTGTGCGCGTACACATGGGCTATATCCTACCGACGGTATCGATCGATCGATTCACGGAGGAACTTTCCAATTATCGGCGGGGAGTAAGGGAAAACAAAGGAGCGATCTTGGATATCGGGGATGGGATCGCGTATTATTTCCTTCCCCGTTTCCTTTTCTTTCGCGCGTGGCGGGAGGGGAACGAGGGGTGGGGGAACGAGAAGGACGGATATCGGCGCGCGTATCCGTGCGCGTGGTTCGATCGAGGGCGATAGCGGAGAAGGTGAGAGGAGGAATCGAGAGCGAAACGCGGGGAGATGTGTCCCGAGGCGAAATTTCACCTTACGCAATTAAGGCGAGCGCGTCGACTCGGACGGCCGCTTACATCAACCGTTGCGTTGCGCGTTGATCTTGCGCGCACCTGATCTTGCCGATGGGTTGCCAGTAACGTGGCGAAGATTCGTACTTGAAACCCGGCGTTCACCGCGTTCGGTTCACCGCGTGGTGAAAAAACAAACGTCTCGAGACGTGCAGCGGTTTAGACGCGTAGAAAGTTACGTCGCGTTATTTCATCATCGTTTTCTCTTACACCATTATTTTTTTCATCTTGCCCGAGAGAGGATACACATACGTATCCCTCGCGAACAGTGCGTTGCGTTTACAGTGAGAATTAACTCTCGGATAGTCGCGCGTTTTCTCACGACTTTTTTCATCGATCGTTCACAAATGCATCCAGAATGCGAGTTTATTCAGAGTTGCGTCGAAGAATATTTCTTTACGCGTTTAATCTTTTACTCTTACGATTGTCTGGAATTTATTCAATTATTTATTTTATGGTTGATTATTTATATTGAAGCTATTATGGATCAATAATTTTAGCTTCAATTATATTAAAGTTAGGTGGTTTATTTGGATTCAAAAAATTTTAGTAATAATTAATTCTTTTGAGTTTTGATTTTTGAAGAGATTTTTTTACAAATAGAGACACTGTTGAAAATTACTCTCGATCACGCGTTCGATTATTCTCTTTTTTTCATTGATCGTTCACAAATGCATCCAGAATGCGAGTTTATTCAGAGTTGCGTCGAAGAATATTTCTTTACGCGTTTAATCTTTTACTCTTACGATTGTCTGGAATTTATTCAATTATTTATTTTATGGTTGATTATTTATATTGAAGCTATTATGGATCAATAATTTTAGCTTCAATTATATTAAAGTTAGGTGGTTTATTTGGATTCAAAAAATTTTAGTAATAATTAATTCTTTTGAGTTTTGATTTTTGAAGAGATTTTTTTTACAAATAGAGACGCATTGTTGAAAGTTAAAAAATTAGTCTCGATCACGCGTTCGATCATTCTCTTTTTTTCATTGATCGTTCACAAATGCATCCAGAATGCGAGTTTATACAGGAAAATTGCATCGAAAAATATTTCTTTACGCGTTTGATCTTTTATTCTTACGACTGTCTGGAATTTATTCAATTATTTATTTTATGGTTGATTATTTATATTAAAGCTATTATGGATCAATAATTTTAGCTTCAATTATATTAAAATTAGGATTCAAAAAATTTTAGTAATAATTAATTCTTTTTGAGTTTTGATTTTAATTTTTGAAGAGATTTTTTTACAAATAGAGACGCATTGTTGAAAATGAAAATTATTCTCACGCGTTCGATCATTCTTTTTTCTTCATTTATCGTTTACAAAGATTGCAGAATATGAATTTGTTCAGATTTGCATCAGAGATTGATATTTTTTTAGTTACGTCAGCCCGATCATTTTCTCTTAGAGTTTATTTTCCTTTACAACCAGACATATTGCTGAAAGTGAAAATTACTTCTCACGCGTTTGATCATTTTCTCTTAAGAGTTTTCTTTTCGTTATTATCATCTCGGAATGCGAGCCATTCCTCAATTTCAAAGTAAAATATCTCAAGGATTGCATCGAAGAGTGGACATTAGCGTCGAGAATGTAAATTGCTCCTTGCATTTGCGAAAATGATTCTCTCCTGAAAGAGTACGCTCTTTGTACGCTCAAACGCTATTTGCGCTCTTACGAAAGGGGAAAAAAAAAAAAAAACTCTTGACGAGAAAAACTCTCGAAACTTATATTTTTCGAATGCTTATTAACGTATTCGCGAAAGGTGAAAGTGATACGATCGACCGTGGCGAAAAACAATTCGCGAGAGTTTCGCTCGAAAGCTTAGATCGATGGACGGGGAAAAACGTTCAACTCCGAAACTACGCTTCGAGGAGGCGATTCGCTTCGAAGTCGAATCGATCGAATGGAGGGAAACGGTTGGCAGTGACGGAGAATAGAAATCGACTATTCCAGATACGCGCACCTACCTACTCACCCACTCACCCACCTACCACTCGCGCCAGCCTATCCACCTCCTCTCTCGCGAAGGCTAAACCCGAGCCAGCCTATCCTCTATTATGTAAAAGTACGAGGCTACGCCGTAACGCACGCTCTGCCACGCTTCTCCCGCCGATATTTTCCTTCTTCTCTCTTGACCGATCTCTTTCGTGCGTTAAACGACGAAGGATCGATCGAACGAACGTAATAATCCGTTGGATTGCGAACGACAAGAAGGAAACGTCGAATCGCGAAATGCAGCTTTGAATCCATCGAAAAATATTTGAAGGAATTCTGGTTCTGAACGCGACTATCGAAACGTTTCGTTTAACCCAACCTTTACGGGGAAGATTGGACAGGTTCGACAGACCACATCGTATCGATCGATTTTCGCGAAATAAGAATTATGGACGTATATAACGAATCGTGGAAAATGGATAGGTATAAGGGATAATTGTCTAATCGTCTTGTTCGATAACGAGGAGAAAGATCGGTATAATTGCACGATCGTAATCAACGCGACCCCGTTATCGATCTCTGCCCCGTCCATTCAGATTTCGCTTCCGCTCCAGTTAAGGTTACGAATCGCCGCTCTCGATATCTTACGGTTCGTTAAATATTGATCTGGCTTGGGAGGGGGAGAGGGGGAAAAAATTAGAGCCGGTCCCCGGGAGTGCGAGCGAGAATCGATTTCATGCGACCAACCGGCGACCGGAATCCGGACCGGCAAGGGTTAAGCCGCGATTGAGAAAGATCGTTGGTCGCGCGACCGTACTTGGTCAACCGATAAACCGTACTCGGGACTGTCCTCTCTTTCTCTATCTCTTTCCTTCTCTCTCTCGATATTTTCGAGACGTGAAACGCGCGAGAACATCGAAATAACACGTTAAGTATTCGGAATATTCTAACGCGTCGAGAAAAATATAAGAGAATATAAAATATAAAAATATTTGTATCTCAGTAATACAAGTTTAATTCATAAATAATTGATAGTTTCGAAAATATTTCAGTCTTGGATGATTTTGAATATATTCGAATTATATAGGTTTTCTACTCTAGCCATGCGATGCGCGTGTAAAAATTGTCAACAAAGCGTCAACGAAGTGGGGATAGGCGGTCCTAGCGAAGGACATTTTTTGCCGAAATAACACGTTAAGTATTCGGAATATTCTAACGCGTCGAGAAAAATATAAGAGAATATAAAATATAAAAATATTTGTATCTCTGTAATACGAGTTTAATTCATAAATAATTGATAGTTTCGAAAATATTTCAGTCTTGGATGATTTTGAATATATTCGAATTATATAGGTTTTCTACTCTAGGCATGCGATGCGCGTGTAAAAATTGTCAACAAAGCGTCAACGAAGTGGGGATAGGCGGTCCTAGCGAAGGACATTTTTTGCCGTCCCGCGAGACTCCTTTCCAACGGTAAACAATACTTACTACGCGTAACGTGCTTCGTCACGAATACGAAAGATAAAATTTTCTTCTATTCAAACTGTGTAAAACACGAATGTATCAACGAAGTAGATGTTTTGAATATTCATGAACAACGATTGCTTCTGTTCGATCTAGTTTCAAGATTCGATAAAATAGCTAATCGTACGAGTAATTTAGACGACTTTGCAAGTCTCGGGAGGAAAATCAAGTTCGAGAGAAATTATCGATCGAGCGAACGCAGACAGATTCATTAGGTTAGGCAGGAGCGTGGCTTTGCTCACGAGCCACGAGTCGAGAAGCGTTAAATAACGCAGCCTCGTCGAATGCCCCGTAAGACGCGCTCGTGACTGGACGATCGCACGCGATATCCTGCAAACGCGTAATACGGAATAACCTTCGACGATGCGACGACTCGCAAAGCTTCGTAACGTAGAATATATCGTAGAATAGATGGCTCTGTGTTATCGTTCGAATATAAAACTGGTTGCGACGATCCTGTTATTATAAAAATATCTTTCGAGTCGTCGTCCTTTCAAAATCTCTTTCAATTTCGCAATGAGGGTAATTTCGCTTGGAATCTAGAAATATAGGAATACTATTTAAAGCGGATACTTAATACGACGAATTTTAAACGAGTAAAAATTTGTATACTTCTTGATATCGAACTTGGCATTTTCCCGATATGTCATGGTTATTCAGAATGCAATCGAAGAGAGATATGGATTCAAAACAACACTAGCATAATCTATGTTGACGTAGAACTAGAAGCAGGAAGAGAAGGAAGAACATTTTTCTCGTTACGATCCGTTTCTTACGCAACGCCTGTCTTCCCCTTTCTTCCATTGTTTCGCTCGGGAAATTGGGGAACGGAATTCCCATAATCGTCTCGAGACGGATACGCGTACACACTTTCCCCACCTTTCCGGATCTTCCGCATTCGATTCCATTGCATCCGTATTTATTTCCGCGAGTTTCCAATTCTCGTGGTTAAGGGATACGCGTAATATTATTTAATTAACACGGAAATCGTACGTAACTTGATTTTCGTTGTCCTCCACGAGAGAAATCTGCGAATTAGTTGCACGCGATTGGAATTAATTCGAATTACGAGAAGCAATCGGCGACAGTTACAGGTATTATTCGGTGAAAGTTTTGAGAATCTCTTTCCCCTGTCCCCCGATCTTTCGATTATTTTCAATCCATCGTTTCCTTTTCTTCTCACAGTCGCGAATAATTTCGTTCACTTCTCGAGAAGAGCGTCGATCCTCGCGTTGCGTAAACAGGAAGAACCTGCGCGGATCGGGAGAGGGAGGACATCGCCGGTCGAGCAGGTATATTTTTAGCCTTGGATTATCGAGTCCCCTTCGCGGAAAGCGTCTCGTTTCGAACGTTTCCCGGCGACGAAATTAATCTCTCGTCCGCGTTTCACATTGGACGTCGCCTAATCCATCCATTGCTCTCATCCTCTCTTCTATCTGCGAATCTATCTGGAACGATTACGTAACGATCATTTTACAATCACCTTCCCTTCGTCGCTCGTAAATCACGGATGGACAAAGCGATTTTCGAAGCGGGTCACGGTCCCCTGATTTATATTGGCAAATTATTCGAACAACACGGGGCACGCGTGCGCTGTTGCCGCCCCTCCTCCCTCCCCTCCCGCGAAAGAAAGCCTGGTTTCGAGTTACGCGTGGCTGTAAACACGCGAGGAGGAAATGAGCGGCGGAGGAGGAGGAGGAGGAGGGGGGGAGTCGCGGTGGGCGAAGGATACTTTTTTTTTTCTCGCGTTTAATTTTACAATCGATTAAACGGTGTTTCCCGCCTTATTCGAAAACGTAATAGGTTCCGGTGTTTAACGGTGCGCGTCGCGGCAATTTCAAGGTAATTAGAATATTCGTGGGAACCTCTTCATTAAAGGAGCATTAAGAGACTGTTCGGTTCGTCGTTGGTTAGAAACCGGTCTCGGACGGCCACGGACCCACGAGATGTCCCGCCGTTTCTCCGGATTAAAGGGAAATAACGTACGCTTGGATTCCTATTTATAAACCGGTGGTCAGTCGTCTCGCCTATGCGCGGATGAACCGAGAGCTTCGAAATTCGAAGATATCGATTTTTCTCGCGGTAGAAATTTCCCTAGTTTCCTCCAATCGGTCGCCCTTATCTCGGATCCAAATTGATTCGACGCATTTTATTTTATCGTTCGATCGATTTGAACGAAGAATATTTATATTCTCAGGTAAAAATTTCATTCGAAGAATAATAATTCGTTTATAATTATATAATATCGTTTATAATAATAATAATTCCGTTATTTTCAATTCGGTCTCGCGTAACAGATCGAGGCCGACATTGGACTTTCGATTCGAATATCCTTGACCGTGGTTTCTTGATAATAAAAAAGGACGTCACGCGGCGAAAATCGGTCGACCAATTTCCCTTTCACACGCGAACTAAATACAGACTCCCGTGTCGCAAAGTATTCTTTTTACCCTTTTTCTTGCGAATTGGAAAATTCCACTCAGAGTTTTGATCGAAGGATTTTCGAATGGAGAGCTATATCGGATCGGGGGAGGAGGAGGATTGATCGAGATGGGCGGATTCCACGGGCACAAAGAAATTAATTAAGCGGTCCCCCGGTTCGGTGCGCGCGTCTGGAACGTGACCGTGGCTCGACTCTCGGCTCGGTTCCGCTCGGTGCTCGAGCGGCGGATTGACACGTGCCGCTGACACCGACATTGGCGTAGCTTGCAAAATGTCAAGTGCACGCGCTCGATCGGGCTCGATTCGTACCTCTTCTCCCCTTCTTCCCTTCGTGTCGATCGATAAAAAGCCTCCTTCCGATTCCTTCGAGGCTCCTCCTCCAGAGGAGTGGGGTGAGGAGGGGGGAGAGGCGGCCGTTATCTTATTTCGCGGTCGAAATTCGACTGTATACGTCTGTCTCGCTCGCGAGGAGGATCGCCGTGGGAAGAAGATGGCGTTGCGGTCGATTTGAACGCGCACGGTGAAATAAAGAGCGCGGTAAACTGCGAGGTGACGCTCACGTTGGGTCGAGAGAGAAGAGGAAACGACAACAATAAGCCCGTTTACGATAGCTCGAGCAACGAAAAGTATCCGTAAAGTATCGCGATGTTTTACGATGCGGTGAAGCGATAAGAATTTCTCGTTTATTTCTTGCAAACTCGCACTTTCGTGATCGGTTATTTCGATCCCGCGAAAACCGCGTTGCGAAAAATTCGCGCCGAGTCTCTTTCCAAATCCGATGAATAAAAAAAGGCGTGGCTGCGTCGAGGATTATCGCTACGTTTTCGACACGATAATTCGCGAGTTGAAGTTATTGCCGTCGGCACGCGATTAACCGTCGACTAATCATTGTTATTCACCGTGGCGATATCGCGAACCGTAACACAATAACATGGCGATAATAGGCAACGTAAGCTCGCCTCTTCGATTTCTTCTCTAGAATTTTTCTCCGTACGCGATGAATTCCACCCTCGAACGACGCCGGAGATCAGACAGCTTCGATTCACCGGACAACGGTGGCAACGTGGCGGCGCTACGTGCGTGCACTCGATACGGGAAGAGAGGGCGCATGGATCGTGCGGTCACACATCGTTGGGTGTCTAATTTCGCGGCTCGAAACGAAATTCTTTCTCGAATAGAGCGGCGTCGCGTTTTCTTCAACCGCGCATTCCTCGCTCCTGTAATCCAATCCAGTTCAGGCCATTAGGAACGCGACGCCCGCCTCCCGACTCCCCCCTTTAATATCCTTATCCCCTTATCTAGCGCGCGCGGTCTTCCGTTTCTCCAACGTTTCTTCCAACTGTCGCAACGCTCCAATTTCCGCCCGCCCTCTATGCGCGGAACGATCTTTTCGCGTGGTTTGTTGCGCCGAATGTTAACCGTTCGCGCTCGACGAGTTTTTCGGTCGGACGAAATGAGCGACTCGGGATGATTCTGCGCATGCGTGACGAGCGTCTCACGGATAAGATAAAAATCATTAGGTTTCTTCGCAAGTCTACACTGAATTATTGTTCTATGAATCTTGTGAACCATCAGTCTCGGATTCGCTATTTGTTATTTATAATTCTTCGATTTCTTATATCTAATATCGCTGATTCATTTTTTATTATCGCCGATCCCTTAACCAATATATTTCGATCTCGTTTCGCAACGGTTCAGAATGAAATTTATCTTCGCTTGAGCTAATTTTATTTTCGAAATTTCTTTTTTCGTAACTTTGCGAAACTACGATATGACCATAGTTTTGGAGGATTATCTTATTTTAAAATATAACTTTACATTTTCTAATAAGGAACCTATTTGTAAATTAATATCGGGAGATAACAAATCTTTCTAGCATGAATAAAGAAATGTCGCACAGTGGTTCAACAAAATACAAAACAATATTGTTTTTTATTATTATAATTTGTTATTTCATTAAAAATGTATATAACCTAAAAATATAACTAAATATAGAAAAATAAAATAGAAAAAAAATTTTAATGCACAAGAGTTATTGCATTGAAGCAATTATTTTTGATAAATTTGAAATATAATTTTCTCCCCAAAACTTTTAGTACGTCGAGACTGAGAGTCGTCGCCTCTCGAGCGCAAAGGGTTAACCCTTTCGAATTGTGACTCTCAGCCACCACCACGGTTTGATACTCTCAGGCACGATTTTCTTTAACCTCTTCACGTGTAATAATCTTACGAAGCATAGAATAATATCACGTTCAATTAGATTTTTTTATCTCCATCTTCAACATTTAATTAGTTTGATGGCTGCAATAAGAATATTATTTCCAAAATTTTTCGATTTTCCTCCGAGAATGCATCTTTATTAAAATAACGTAATTTAATATTTTCATCTCTTTTCGTACGTAAAGACACGAAAAATCGAGTCGAGTCGATTAGATTTCTTCAAGATTTCTTTCATTTCCACTCGTCTCCCAAAATTATTTTATTACCATATTCCCGAATATTTCCCTTCGGGAGATCTCCAAACATTTTCGGTTGCAATTTTCGTTTTGAAAGGGGGGGGGGGGGCTCGAAAACAGTTTCTCAGCCTGTTACTTGGACCGATTTCCTGCACGATCTACGAACCGTTCCTGGAAAGAGGCGTCCCCGGCCGGGGTGGTCCGGCCGCCCTCGTCACGCCACGTCCCGATCGAAAGCCGGGCGCGCGTGGTCCTCGTTCGAAACGCTCGAATTATCCTTTCCCTCCGCTCTCCCAATTCCGATAATTAATAGCGGCGTTGAGCCCGAAACGGAGGAGGGGGGAGACGTATATTCCCCTTCTCTTTTCGAAAAGAAATAGGAGAAAAGAGTAGAACGTGATAATAAATATATATATATATATATATATATATATATATATATATATATATATATATATATATATATATATGTTTTAGTTGGTTTAGCTTCGAATGATTGGACTGGAAATTATTCTGACCCGATATATGGAGATTTATGAAAGATATACGTAAAACTGAATCTGGTGATTTGTCATCATCTTCATTCAATATTAATTTCCTTCTTCTTCTTCGTCTATATATTTTTTCCTGATAAATTTCTGATCTCTTGATTTAACGAATTTAATTTTTGTGCCTTCTTCCGACATTTCACAATTTCATTTCGAAAGTGAAATTAGCTCGAGATGAATTTTGAATCGTTGAGAAATGATTGATTGCATTCACGAAGTGAATTAATGAATTTATAAATTGGCAAAAGAAGTAAAAGGACGAGAGGCCACTTACCCATCAACGAATTATAAAAATTTTAACGAATCAATTGAGAGCTTCGATCACCAATTACGATGAAATTCGATTAACAAAAAAAAAAGATGAAAGGCCAGATAAAAATTAATTAATCAGAAAATCAATCTACTTTATTCAAAGATACAAATACAAATCGTCAAGATGTGATATTTTTATAGGTTAAGATTCGTGTCGTCGTCGTCGCGAAAACACTCTGTGTCTAGTAACCGTTAAGAGCGCTCGCCGCGCATGCGCGACGAAATCATCTCTAGCCGCCTAGTCGCCACTAGGCCCGACTGAAAACATCGTCGAGCGAAATAATAGCAAGAAGCTCTCTTCATCCGTCGAGATCTCACGTGTCTTCCCCTTATCTTATCCTATCCATTCTTTTATCCTATCTATTCTATTCTCCGTCCATTGGATAGATAGAGGCTACATAGTGTGGCGTTCGGTTCGCCGAACGGAGCCGGGAGAGCAGCAGGCTGGTGTGGCCGAGAGTGAATCCGTCCGCGCCGCACGGTTGGCAACCGGATCCCGAGAGCCGCGTTCCGTTTACGGGCCTCGAGCTGGAACTCGAGAATAAGGGAAGGAGCGAAAGTTGGCCGAGAGAAATCGAAAGGGAATAGGAGGAAAGGTGCGTCTGCGACGGAAACGGGATTTTCGTCCTATCCTGTAAGAGTGTACCCTTCTGTAAGGGTGTAAATCAAAGGGGAGAATCTCTCGATTGATTTCGAAATCTGACTCGAAAAAGTAGATTCGAAGAGTTGGGCTGAAATTCGATTATTAATAATAAGAAGTTGTTGCAATTAATTAATTATTAATCATGAAATAATTATATTTTTTTTTACACAGTTTTAGATTTTACATAGAAAATTTTTAGAATTATTTATTTATTTTTTGTTGTAATTATTGCTCTTAACGCAACTCGTACTTTAAATGCTTTATCCGATAATTCGTGCGTTCTTTTGTAATATCATCGTAGTAGCGTGTGTGAAAATAATCTCTCGTCGACAGGAGGAGGTGGTGGTGTACGGTTATATAAAATAGAAACGTCAACAATAATATTCAGTTCTTCCGAATTAGTGATACGGCACTGGACAGTTACGATAACGCGGGCAACTTTATCGTTCAACTATCGCTTACGATAAGAGGATAATCGTTGAATGATTACGAATATAATACCAGGTAATCGTGATTACTGATTTGTTTCGACGATAATATCGACCGAATTATTAACGATCACGTTCAATAATCGATCAAAAAAGAATTAATTAATCAACTCTGATTCCAATACTCGATCAATACCGTCTCCACGAAAATGTCTCCATTCGTGTACATAAGTTCTCAATCGATTACATACAGCCTCGAAATTTTCCTCCTTCTCCTTTTTCTCGCGTTTATTTACGAAATTCACAAGGGAAAAATTTCGAGAATGATTAAAAAAAGGATTATCGATTTATCGGCGAAGGAGGAAGAATTTTTCAAAAGCATCGTTTAAAGATAAATATCGTATCGATTTAGCAATCGTCGAAGGCGTTGAAGCTGATCGATTTATCGGATTACGTTAAATTTATTTTACGATAAAAGGAAGTTGGCCAAGTTTAAACTTCGTTCTACACGTGTATATATATATATATATATATATATATATATATATATATATATATATATATATATATAAGATGTTGGTGGAGATAGCAGAAAAGAAACTGGGTGACTGGAGGCGATTGTAATGGATCGAACGGCTTTTTTTTTTGGCACGCGGGATAGGGAGTTTCATTGTCAGCGAGCGAGCGTAACGGTGAATTAACGGCTAAAAGAATGGGTTGTCTCGTTGCAGATGCTGCCCTCGCTATACCTTCCTCGCCCGTATCTGGTCGACGAGATTGCGCTCCGATTATGGTGAGTAAGCGCGCCTTCCTTTCCGTTTCCTATCAATTATTTATGACTCCGCGCGCCACGCCATCCCACCACTCCGATCCGACCAAGGACGACGACTCGCGATCGGGAGTAGGGAGTCGTCCTGTTTTTCACCGAATTTCCATTAACCCCATTAACTTTTAGCACAGAGTTCTAAAAGAGTAAAATCAAATCATAATGCTATAAAGTGATTTCTAATTACTTTATAAATTAGAAAAAGTTTGTTTATTACAGAAAAATGTGAAAATTTATATACCGAAAACTTCATCACTGTGTTCGTCAATATTTTTGTTTTTTCAATCTTTTTCTTCAGAAACAAGTAGAAGGTTTAGGGAAAGTTTGCAAAAATATAGTTTGAAAGAGATAAATAACTAAAATAGAATAAAAGCAAGAAAAATAAAACGAGAATAAGTATATACATTCTAATATTAAATATATATATATATATATATATATATACCACACTCGTAGTTTTAAACGTTCTTTTTTACGTTCTGCTTACGCTCCTTTTCCAATTTCGATTGGCGGACAGTGTGCGCGAGACGAGGAGAAACGATATCGTAAAAATTAACGGCGAGTTTCGTTTGCGCCCGAAGACACGTGTATCCCATTTCACGGGCGAGAGAGAGAGAGAGAGAGAGATAGAAGCGCGTTCGAGGGCAGATAAGGAAGGAGACTCGTGGAACCGTGAATACAGCGGCGTAGAGATCGCGATCGAAATAGTTGGCCGCGCGATTTTCCTCCTCTCGATTCACCGTTACCCGTTACCTTCTCCAGATGCCGAGAGAAAGAACGGAAGGCCCCCGATCTCGGCCGTCGTCCAATTAAAAGAGCCGGGAGAAAAATCGAGGCATTTGCCTGGAAGAACGGGAAGATCGGCGCGATAGCGGTGCGCGTCTGTCGCGGCCAACATCCTGTCGCGAACTCGAGCATGCCTCGACACGGATTGCTGGTACGCGCGTTGCGCGCTGCTTGTACGCACGATACAGTTACGCCGCCAATATAAATATATATATATACACCGTTCACCCGCGAAAATATCCGATTCGTTTAACAGTGTTCGTGATCCGAGAGTCTGAAAGATCTTATCGATGGAATATCGTCGATAAGATAAGCGATATCTATGCATCGAGCGATTCGAGTTAAAATATATATATATATATATATGTGTGTGTGTGGATGAGGCGCGAAGAGAGTGAAATTTCGTCCAGAGTCGAAAATCGAGTTCGAGTCGAAAGCGAAAGCGGCCGTTAATTTGTTCGCTTTTGAAGCGAGAGGAAGAGGTTGAAACTCGAAACTCTTCTCTCGGGGCGAATTGAAAGTGGATAGCGATTAGAAAGATCGATCGATCGCGTTTTCAAACGCGGATTCGTCGGTAAAAGCAAAAAGGGATTTTCTCTCGCCCCTTTTGCACGCGGTCTCTCGATAATTCGAACGAGTCGATCGATAGTGGCTGGAAAAGATATCGACCGGCCACATTTTCCTTTGGAACTTCCTCGATCGAAACGCCCGAAGAAACTAGCCGTTCCACGTCTTCGGGACACAAAGTTGGCCGATCGAGAGAAGATCGTGACTCGTGTCCCCCCTGATCATCCTTCAGATTTATGTACCTGCAATACCGCGCACAATCGTGCCTCGTCGAGATAAGATCGGAAGGAGACGCTTTTCCTTCGGATAAAATCCCACGAAGAGGAAAGCGGAACGAATCGAAAATCGATTCATCCCTCGATTTCATCCTTCCCTTCCACGCGTAGAATTCGCGATGAGATAAGATCGAGAGGCGCCCCTTTTTTTTTCTTTTTCGAAGGAGTCGTGACAATCGAGCACGATCATCCTTCGAAAATCACGGATAAACGTGGAGGAAGATAAGCATCTTGGAACGTACACGGACTCTCGATTCCTATCCGTAACGGTCGGGCGTAACGAGTGTGCGCTGTGGCCTGCCCGCACCACAGCGCCTGTCGTTGCGCGCCAGCAACGTGACCCGTAAAGTTGTCCGGTTAAAACTCGCTTTCGTCCGAAAGGACATTCCCAAGGTTCGTCGCGGGGACGAAGGTGGAGAAGGAGAAGGAAGGGGAGGAGGGGGAGGAGGAGACATCGTGGCGGAACTAGCCAGCTCGGATAGCTTCGATTCGCGGCGGCAAGGATCGATGGAGAGCGAGCGCGCGGACTCGTTACGGGGCCTCGTGACTCAGCCGAGTGGAATTTCGCGACACGCGATACGGCCGGCCTCTAGCGGCGGTTTATTAACGCGGCGCGGCCAATTCCGAGCACGGGCGAGCATTAGAAATCCTCCGTGGGCCGGGCGCGCGCGCACGCCCGACCGTGAAAGGATTTCAACTGCAACGCGCGCACGTTCGGTCACGGAATCTCGTCTGGCAACGATACACGCGCGCGCGCGCACCTTCCTTTTATTCCTCCAGAGAGAATATATATATATATATATATATATATATATATATATAGATGGAGAAAAATTCTCTGTATTATATTTATCGATCCCTTGGCTACGAGAAAGAGAGAGCGTATCGTATACGGTATAGGTAAGAGAGAAAACCGGTCTTTTATAATTAGAGGATCGTGTAAAGGCGCGCACCCTGAATAAACCGGCGAGCCCGATTTCGGTCCTTCTCCCTTAATCGCCGCCTCTGGCTCGCGGAACGACTTATCTACAGTTGGTAACGAAAGTATTCGAACGCCAGCGTTTGTAATTTTTGATGTAGTATTTATATATGTGTATATTTGTAGTAGGGGGGAAATCTCAAGATTATGTCAGCAAAATTTGAAGATGATGCATCGATTTATGCGGTAGTTGTAATACATTTGTTATATACACGCACATTTAACATTAATATTTCGTTGGACCACTTTGGTGGTGATAATTTGTCTCGGTCGACTGGTTCCGTACTGCGAACCAGTAATTTTGTAAAATTATCGATCGATGGAATTCCATATTTTTATAATTTTTTCTTTAAACATCCGCTTCGAAATTTGTTTAATTTTTTGCTCATTTCAGCCCATCAATTTTCGGGATTTATATCTCTGCGGTTGAATATTTAGCATATGGGATATATCGTATACGATCCATTCTTTCTTATCGAAAGTAGAAGTCTTTCAACAATCTCAACAATCTCTTGTTCTTTGGAATATATTTATCGAGTATTCCATCGATAAATATTAAATTCCCTATACCACTAGCTGCAATCTAACACTATGACCACGTGTACATTTTGATCTTCTCCATACGTAATTTTTATTCCAGTTAAAAATATGAAACTCAGACTCGTCGAAAAATTTCATTTTTTCCCAAAAAGCATTATCTTCCGTTACAAATATTTCAATCTCTTCTTTTCATTTTGCTTATTAACGGTTTTCTTCTTGGTATCCACTCTACCATAAGAATTATCATTTCGTGAGACTCGTCGACATAATTGGGAATAAACGTCTTTCAGTTTTCAATTTTCTCGGTCGACTTGAATCAGCTTTATTCGCAATTGTTCCTCTAGTTTTTGACTTTTTTATGACGTAACGTACCGTAAATTTACAATTTTTCCTATCTCTCGTTACACGATTTCCCACGCTTGTGCAGCCAAAGGATACAGTTTCTCGTTCGCATTTTTTCGTTCTGAATATTACGTTACTTTTAATGGAACGACAGCTCGACTGAATATAAAAATCCTCTCGCTTAGTACCAGCGTTTACATTTCTGACTAAAATATACAAAAATTACAACGTATTCGTAACTTTTAATCTTCAGATTTCCTTCCTGTTATATACTTTACGAAGCTTGGTGGCGATTTTTCCGAGGAGATTTAGATTTTTCGGATTAAAAGATGAAAGAATCCACGCACTAGGATACGATTGAGGCTACGTCGAGGAAGATAGTTTCCTCTCCGTTTAATTGCCACCGTAACCAACGAGACAACGAAATATCGTTCGAAATCGATGAACGTATATCGCGACGGAGAGAAAGAGAAGGAAGAGATCGATGTCCTCCGAGCTTCGGCTACTTCGTCCACCGAGAATCAATCGGTGGGGGGGGGGGATGGAACAGCGTTTTTTCTTCGTCCCTTTTTTTTTTACCCAACACTCTAATCCTAACGCCGCGGATCAAAGAGGCCTCGAGTTCCGCCCGGCTCATCGGTCATAATCACGCCTTCCATGCCTGGAATTATCGGCGATGGACGAGAGATTCCATCGCCGCCAAATTTGATCGGGCCGCTCGGAGGGACGAAGAGAGGTGGGTAAAAAAAAGGAGAAGGGAAAGAGAGGAGGATCCTTTCTCAGATGATTCTTCTTCTTCTTTCTCGCTCGAGAAGAATGCCAGGTATCGATCGACGTCCTGTGAGAAAATTGAAAATAAAGATAAAAGTCGGGCAGAGAAAGAGAGAGAGAGACAGAAAGATAGAGACAGAGATAGTGGAAAAGCGAGAAGGACATTGCGGACAAAGGATTCTAGAGAGGATAAATTTTATTTATTATATCGGATCGAAATTTAACACTAATTAATATTCGCGTTTGCGAATTTCGATTTTGCAATAAATTTTTTTACGCTTTTAAGGTATTGGAAAAACGATCAAACTGCACCAGTATGAGTTTTTACTTATTTTTATAAGTAATTTGCGTTACATTAGTATACGTTTTTTGCAAATTTCGATTTTGCAAATTTTTTTACGTAAGATATTAGAAAAATGATCGAAGTGCATCAGTATGAGGAAAAATAAGTAATTTACGTTACATTAATATTTTTGCAAATTTTTTATGCAAGGTATTGGAAAAACGATGAGTAAAAATAAATAATTTGCGTTATATTAATATTCGTGCTCGTGAATTTCGATTTTGCAATAAATTTTTTTACGCTTTTAAGGTATTGGAAAAAGGATCAAATTGCACCAGTATGAGTAAAAATAAGTAATTTGCGTTAAATTAATATTTTTGCAAATTTTTTATGCAAGGTATTGGAACAACGATAAGTAAAAATAAGTAATTTGCGTTACATTAATATTCGTGCTTGCGAATTTCGATTTTGCAATAAATTTTTTTACGCTTTTAAGATATTGGAAAAACGATCGAATTGGATCAGTATGAGTAAAAATAAATAATTTATGTTACATTAGTATTCGTTTTTTTGCAAATTTTTTTAAATATTAGAAAAATGATCGAATTGCACCAGTAAAAATAAATAAAAATAAATAATTTGTGTTATATTAGTATTCGTTTTTTGCAAATTTCGATTTTGCAAATTTTTTTTTTTACTCAAGATGTTAGAAAAATGATCGAACTGCATCAGTATGAGTAAAAATAAGTAATTTGCGTTACATTAGTATTTTTGCAAATTTTTTTTACACAGGATATTAGAAAAATGAATAAATTGCAGCAGTAAAAGTAAAAATAAGTAATTTGCATTATATCAGTATTCGTGCTTGCGAATTTCGATTTTGCAAATTTTTTTTACGTATTGGAAAAATGATCGAACTGCACCAATATGAGTAAAAATAAATAATTTGCATTATATCAGTATTTGTGCTTGCGAATTTCGATTTTGCAATTTTTTTTACATTTTGGAAAAATGATCGAACTGCACTAGTATGAGTAAAAATAAGTAATTTGCGTTACATTAGTATTTTTGCAAATTTATTTATGCAAGATATTGAAAAAATGATCAAAATGCACCAGTATGAGTAAAAATAAGTAATTTGCACTACATTAATATTTTTGCAAATTTACGCAAGGTATTGGAAAAATGATCGAACTGCACCAGTAAAAGTAAAAATAAGTAATTTGCATTATATCAGTATTATTTTTTTGCAAGTTTCGATTTTGCAAATTTTTTTACGCAGGATATTAGAAAAATAATCAAATTGCAGCAGTATGAGTAAAAAAAAATAATTTGCACTACATTAATATTTTTGCAAATTTCTTTATGCAAGATATTAGAAAAATAATTAAACTGCACCAATATGAATAAAAAATAAACAATTTCCGTTACATTAATATTTTTGCAAATTTCTTTACGCAAGAATATCGTATAGATATGCAAATATTTTATTACAGAATTTTTGAGGACGATATATTTAATGAAATCTGTTCCTTGTTTATTGGTGATCGTCGAGAAATGTTCAAATTTGCAAGAAAAACTGATAGAAAGTTCATCAATGATTCCTCAATTTTCCTAAAGTTGAAGCTGAGAAAGATAAAGAATAAAGAAATTCAGAGCAGACGATAAATTCAATTTCGTAAATGGAGACACGAATCATCTTTTTAATATCATAATAAAGCAGACGTACGTTTGTATCCTTTTCTTATTTTTACTCGAGTCACATGGAACAAACGTATGAGAGAAGGGGAAGAAGAATTTCTCTTTTCACTTTTTCCCAGATCCGCTCGTTTCAATTTTCGCACGAATTCCTCCGAAGCCACGCTTTCCTCCAAATTGTCTCGCGAAAATCGAATTTTCGTTTATCCAATGATTGGAAAAGTAGGATCGAGAAAAGTCTTCGGGATACGTTAACTGTGAGAATAAGTTTCCTTTCCTTCCTTCTCATTTTTTTATATGTATATAATACATTTTAATATTCGAGAAAATTCCTTTCTTAATAAAATAATAAAATTCCACGAATTAATATTCTTAAAATAATTTAAGATAAATCATTGATTTCAATATTTTAATTAAACTGTTTAAATAAATAAAATAATAATTTTAAAAATATCAAATTTAATTAAATTCAATTAAATGTATTAATAGAATAAAATATTAACCATTATTAATTTTAAATTTAATATATAAAATTTTAGCATGATTAATTACTGTAAATAAATAAATTGAATAAATATTTAAATCAAAATATTAAAGCAATTACTAATATAACTTCACTTGCTAAATTTAAAGATACTATATTTGAAGGATATATTATAAATCATAATAAAGATGTTGAAGGTATAAAATTAATTATTCTAATAATAATAAAATTGAGATCCTTAATCCATGAGAGATTATTATTAAATAACTATCGATTAATCTCAATTTAAAAAAAACCTCCTATTCTTATAATTATTAATGTACAATTGATGAAATTGCAATAATCTTACATCATATTGAAATAAACTCAAATCTAAAAATTAAAATTCCAAACGAATTAATTACAATTAAAATTTTTTTCTAAAAAAATAAATCTAATTTTAAAAATTATCCATCGATCCGTAATATTCTTCTAAAACATTAGAATAATAAAACTTTTATACGTTGATTCGTTAAATAATTTCAGTTTAATTAAATTCGACGGATCGAGTGGAAGTTGTTGGTTGGAAAAAGGCAAACGGTTAAGATGGAGCGTTGCGATAGTTTCTTTCCTTTTAAAAGTTAAGCGATCTCTTTCCCTCGCGCGAAACTCGGATTCGGCGGAAGTTTCGAGCGAAGGTTGCCGCGTACCGTTGCCGCGCGATAACCGGTAACAGGCCAGTAACAGTAACAGTAACAGCGTAACTGACCTACAGACAGACTGCTTGCTTCCACCTCCCTGGATGCACCTCCCCGCGTTCTCGTTCCTCCGATACGTCGAGTTGGAAACTGTCTCTTCTCTTCGTTTCGAGATGGAGGGCGCTTCGATCCAACAATCTTTAAAAATTTCTTTCGAAAATTATTCTCGAGCGAATAACACGAATAACGCCCCGTTGCGAAGAGAATGATGTCGGTGATTGGCGATTGGATCGAAGATGACGCGACGCGCAGCACGCGCGAGTTTCCCTCCTTGCAAATTCCTGCAAATTCTAATTAACCGACGGAGCGTGGCGAAACGCTTTCGATCCGGCTGTTGGTTCTCACACTGGGGGGAAACGCGCGGGATTCCCAGAAGGTTGGAAGGAAAATGCAATCGCTCGAGTAGAAAGGGATTGCGAGAAAAATCTCGATTGCGAGATTTTCCCTTTCTCTTCGAATTCGAAGGATCGTTGTGCGTTTGATTGCCGAGGCTCAAAACGGTTTGGATCGTAAAAAGGATACTCGATTTACTTTACGACCGAGAAGCTTGCTTCTTTCGTTCGATACGCTTTTTAGGAAGCGGCTTATCGCGCTTCCATCGTCCGCCGTTTTTAGCGGTGGCGCTTTTTCATTGATCCGTCACCCGTGAAAGGACAGCAAAACCCGCCCGTTTTAATTATTTCCCTTCTTTCGAGCCCTATCTCGGGACAAGCGGCTGTACGTGCACGTTCACCCGTCCCCATTTCTCCAGACACGAAAATAGACGAAAACACAGGGAAAACTACCTCGACTCTTTTCCCAACGAATTTTTTTCCACGCACGATTCAACTCGAGCCAAGGAACGAGGAATGATTCGCGCCTCGGCCGACCAATAACGCAAGTCCCTGCTCATCTGCTTTCAGGCCGCGTCTGAAGATGGACGACTGCTGCGGGGGGAGGGGGGTATCGACGACTTCCTCTTTCTCACGTTTGACTAGGCGGCAAGGCGGGGAGGGCGGGATGACGGTGTTGTTCGCGAAGACACGGCCGTTTTTCTTCGTATGCATTCCACGCGTCCCCTGTACGTGACATAATCGGCACGACACGCGTGTACAACGGTGCCATTATTCGCGAACAATGGGACAAGCCGCGAGTACGTACGTACGGCGGCGGCGGCGGCGGCGGCTCGGTTTCGAAATTCCCCTCCTCCCTCGGATCTCTCGCTCCCGAATCAACTTCCTCGATCTTTCGAAATTTCGCATTTCCATTCGTTCTCTCGTTTTTTCGCTTCGTTTCGCGCGTCCTTCTTCAATCGTTCGAATGGCAATTTTGGTTCGAACAATATTTATTTCTGTTCGATTTTTTTTTAAATATCGTGGTAGATTTCTAAGCCGTTTACGTATGATTTTATAAAGCGTGGAATAATGCGATGTAGAAAAGGTGAAGTTTTCTTATCTCGAAAGATAGATCGGACTGCGTTTTAGGTATTGATTCGAGTTTCACACTCGTGGATATAGAAATATTGTTTTTCAATTTTTCTGAGCATTGGAATATAATGATAGTGAAATTAATTCGAGCGAGGATTTTTCGAATAACAAAATTATTTCTATTCAAAAATTATTGAAAAATTGAGGATATAGAGAAGGAGATAAAAATAAAGTAAGAGAAGGTGAAAAATAAAATTTGCTCCTCACATTACTTTATTGTTAAAATCGAAATTAAAAGCGAAACAATTATAGATTATAGATTTTAATGCTCGGCAAATTTTCCTTCTCTCTCTATATATAAAAAATACATAGAATATCAAAATAATATAAATCGATCGAAAAATACGCTTGTGTATAACAAAATTTTCTGATCGTTATAAAATTAATGTTCTTTTTCCAGTTCGAGGAGATTTAATTTTTTAGAAGGACGAATTTGAATTTTTTTTTTTCTAGAGAAGAAAGAAAAATTCGATCGATTTTTTTCGATCGATATTCCACAATATTCAAAGTGGCCCGATGACCCAGACACGTTCTGTCGACGCAATTACAAGGGATAAATCCTCCCCTTCCCTTTTCTTCGACCAAAATCAGAGATTCTCCCTCCAAGCAGAAATCCTGGAAATATTGAAAGAACCCGTTTCCCTCTCGAAAGGAAATATTCGATTCGAGGAAACACTGTTCTCTCTTCCCCTCTCCCCTTTTTCGCCAGAATTGATCTTCGAAGGGATAAAAAAAGGGAATCGAAATTTTCGATCTCTCTCTCTCTCTCTCTCTCTCTCTCTCTCTCTCTCTCTCTCTCTCTCTCTCTCTCTGTGTGTGTGTGTGTGTGTGTGTGTGTGTGTGTGTGTGTGTGTGTGTGTGTGTGTGTGTGTGTGTGTGTGTGTGTGTGTGTGTGTGTGTGTGTGTGTGTGTGTGTGTGTGTGTGTGTGTGTGTGTGTGAGTGAGTGAGTGAGTGTGTCCTTTTCTCTCTCCTTCTTTCTCTTTCTCTCTCTCCTTTCTTTCTCTTTCTCTCTCTCCTTTCTTTCTCTCTCTCTCCCCCTTCTCTTTCTCTCTCTCTCTCTCTCTCTCTCTCTCTCTCTCTCTCTCTCTCGTTCGACCACGTATGCATATGCACAGTGAACGAACGAAATGTTCGAAATGAAATTGAGACGAAGACACGAAATGTTCGAAATGAAATTGAGACGAAGACCAGAGCTAGAGAGAGAGAGAGAGGCGTGACTCGATCGGTGGAAAGAATCTCGACCCGGAAACGCCGTCGCTAACGACTCTGTGTCACGGAAGGTGGAAGAAAGGAATGGAATACCCTGCAGGAGGAGGGGTTGGCGGGGAGGGTCTCGTCAAGGAGGGCCACCGACTATCCGTGCTCGTCCGGATCGAGCATTATTACGAGCAGATCTAATTGAAAGCGCGCGGCTCGAGATAGGCTTCGGTTGGCCGCCTGAATTTTTTCGCTTTCGAGCTCTTCTCCCCTCCACGCAACGCGCGCGCTATCTGTCGTTCAGGAAGACGATCAGAATGTCTTCCAATAGGCGCAACGGTGGTTTTGTGTCTCATGAAGAATATGTGTAAATGTATTAACCTTTTCGTTAGTACAGGCGATTATAGTCGCTCTGCATAAGATACTATTGACGATTAGATTTATTGTACATGTATTTTCCTTTGAAAATGTAATGGAAATACATGTATTTTGCTTTCATCATTTGTTTCTCACACGCGATATTAAGAGTTGTTATTATATATCGTATTATTATATTCTGTAATGTTATTCGATTCCAAAGTGTAATTAAATGTGAAGCGTGTTTAGAAGTTATATAAATAATCCTTGTTGATTGAGAAAACAATAAATAAAAATGTAAAACGGATTTAGCTGATGGATATATATTTAATTAATTGCGCGTGTACAAAACATTTAAAAATATCGAAGAAAAACAAATAGATATCAACTATGAAATAGTGGTGTTGAAAATAAAATTTTAATAAACTTTAAATTCTACAACAATTCCGTTTCGAGAAAAGTTTTTTTTTTCACTAAACGAAGCATCGAGGTATTGCAGTAAACGCGGCCACTGATTTTTCTCTGAGCACAATTTTTGGCTTGTTGAGAAATCGATCGTAGCGAAAGAATTAAATTAAAGATCTGGAAAATGTTAGGAAAAGCATGGCCGCTCGTAAATCATCGTTAGCTGTTGGAGGCACTCGAACCGTTGAAGATAAAGGCCAGGTTCGCAAGCCCTCTCCTTAAAGATCGATCGGTGAAAATTCGGAACGAAAATCTCTGAAATCACATTCTTGGCGGTGGCACACAGTCCTTCTAGCTGGTTGAGAGCGGTTGACTAACGAGCACCCTCTCGTTCTCTCGTTCTCTCGAGAAGAACACGTGACCGCGATGCCAGCGACAATTCTCCTCGGTCATCCGCCAAATTTACGTAGCTAGACTCATCAGCGCGACGAGTTAATAACGCCAACCTTCTTCTCCCCTTCTCTCTTTCTTTCTCTCTCTCGATATCGTCGTCTTTCTCGCAAGATCGATAACCGTGATCGAAGGGGCGTGTCTACCTGAAACCGAAGTCAATTACCAATTTCTCTATCCTAGGAAGATGGATAGATCGATGGAAGCGACCTCTATAAAAATTCGATATCTACGAGAAAAATGACACAATTCGTGTATAAATCGCGTATAATCGTTCTCCTTTTGAAACGAGATTTATTTACGGCAAAGGTTTTTCGTTCGGTTCGATCGATTAAAATGATTCGATACGATTTATATAAAATTACGCGCGTAACGAGTATACCGTGTTCACACCGCGATAACACCCGTGACAATCGTGGAGTGTGATCCGGTGTGACTATCGTTAATTAGTACGTAATCTACGCGTTACGAACATGATTAACTCGCGTCACGCGATATAGATATATCGTTCCCCGGCACACTCACGAGCTACGTGTCCTTTTTCGGTCCTGCCTCACTGTTCAAAATTTCCAAGATAAATCGAACGGAAGGATTTCTTTTCTTTCGATTCGAAGGAAGTAGAGATATATGCACGAGCGTCCCTATAAATTCTTCTTTTAAATCGAGATTAAGAATGAAATCTCGAATCTTGGTTTTAATCTTGGAAAAAGGCGAGTGTTTCGTCTCTTCTTTCGAATTTCATCCGTCGCGATTTCGTTTCGAGAAAAGTTTAGACACTACGAAAAAGTTTTTTGGCCAAGAATTCGTCCAATCCTCTGGAGAGACGAGAAACTCGGTGGCATGTAGCATTTCTGACAACGCGGACAGCGCTTCCTCCACTCGCGTTTATTTACGGAACTATATCGCGCACATCCACCATCAAACTCGAGGGAACTCGAGTTCTTTCCTCTTCCTCTCCCCTCCCCTGCCTACTCGCGTTAATTGAAATTTCCAGTCCACTTTCGATTTCTAAAATCCATTAGGTCTTCTTTGGTCAGTCCAAGTATCAGTCAGGAATCTAATCAAATCTCAAACTGGAATGAAAAGGCGGAGGAGAGGCGATCAAACGGCAACAGAGTTTAGCTGCTCGAACGTTGTTAACAATGTTAACGGAAGGCGAGACTAGATCGAGTTGGCGGAGCGTGCCGGTGTTGCACGGTGGAAGATCGAGCGCGCTTCGATATCGATTCGTTATATCCGAGGGAGGATTACTCGCGTCGTGGCAACTCCGCTTTCGGTCTCCATTGGAACTACGGTCGAACTACGGAGAGATCCGCGTCGCCTTATTCTCCGCACTGCGGATCCGAGAGAGAGAGAGAAGTAATCTAACGGAGAAGAAGTAGGTGTTTCCACCTACCGTTGGCCACGTGCCAAAAAATATACACGAGTCGATAAAGTCGCGAGAAGTAAGCCATCCATTGCTTCCAACTCTCAACATCGATCGAGCAATCGTGTTTATTATTATTGAACGGTACGTTGATTTATTGGATTCTTTATTGAGTCGGTTGGAGTCTGTTCGCCATCGCTGTTGATAAGAAGATTGGAATGTAATTTAAATTTTGCTTTTCTTTCCTCTTCAAATAAAGATCCGTACGAATTATTTTTGTTTTCGGTTGCTAGGCGAAAATTCTAATCTTTTTATTTTTAGGTCTCGCCTCATGGGGGCGTCTCATCCCTTTGTTTAAGTTTCAGAAAATATAGCCAACTCTCTGTTCGAGAACATTTTGTAAATCCTCTTCATTCGTTCATTCGCAAGCCTTGTTTCTAAAGAGAATCAGAAATGTTGTCGAAGCTAGATAAACGCATTTACTGGAATTTTTGATCGGAAAAAGTAAACTACGACTCGGAATTCTCTTCAACAATTCGATTTGAACCAAGGAATAAATAATTGGCCGAGGCTGTGCGTTACAGTGGGAGATCTGCAGTGCGGATGTGTAGTCGCGGGAGTGTCGCGTGCCTATGTAGGCAAATACGTGCCAGAAATAAATAGATCGACGCGTGCCAGTTTTTCGTTCGATCGAACGAGACCCGATCCGTTCCTTCTCCTTCTTCTTCTTCGAAAAAAAAAGAGATGGAGTTTCTCGCTCAGTCTCTCTCGATCCAGAGAGAGAGAAAGAGAAGAATAAACGTTGCATTTTACGTCCTATTTTCTCTCCTCCTTTTTCTCGTCTCTGGAACATCGAAGTGAAAAATTCTCGCGAATCAAAAATGGCGTTTCGCTTTCGTGGAAGGAAGGGAGAAGGAAGATTGGTTTCTCGAGCGAAAGTGAATCGTTATTGGCGAGGAATCGGAATTGCGTGTGAGTGGATATTAAGAAAAATAATAAAAAGAAGAAGAGAGAAGGGGAGGTCGAGTGTCGTTAAAGGTTTATCGTGACTCGATACGATGCGTCGAGTCCTCGCTTAATTAAAAAGGGGGCTCTTCGAAATTACCCCTTCTCCCTCGATTCTCCCTCGATTCTCGAGGAGGAGGCAAAGGTCAGGAAGGCTCGTAATAAGGAATTAATTTTTTCGAGGGAGAAGCAGTTTCCTCCGTAATCTTAGCGATAAAAAAAAAACTTTTCTTAACTTAAAAAATTTAAACTCCGGAAAATAGATCGATGTTTCCAAGATCCTTCTCCTCCTCATCATCGGAAAAAAGAGAAAAGACGACAGATTTCGAGCGAGCTGAAACGAAGAGGATTAAAAAAATGTTTGGAAGGAAAATGGTTGAAGGAGGGGGAGGGAGAATCGAGACGAGGCGAGTGTTGGAAGGAAAATAAAGCCGGGGCCGCAAAAAGGCGGATACGAGGAAGGAAAAAAAGCGGAACACGTTGAAGCAGACTGAAAAAGACAAGACGTCGGGCAGTGTACGTTTGCGTGCCAGTGTATCAGTGGGTCTTGGCTCTATCCAACGATCGATCAACAATCCTTTTTCCTTCCTTCCTTCTCCTCCTTCTTTCTCGCGAAAAAAACAACCCGTCACGATACGACCGACAAATTATTCCCACGTATCACATTTCTCACGCTTCGCCCCGAGTTTAACCGAGTTTCAACCCTTCCCGCTCCTCTTCTCTTCCTCTTTTTATAGAAAAGAGAGGAGAAGGGAAATTCGCTCGTCAAATTGAAAGGTAACTAAAAGGAGGATAACGAAGAGATATCGATTCGAGTATAATGGAACGGGAGAAGGAGGAGGAGGATAATGAGAGGGGGGGAGGCTCGTTAATATACGCGCATTTTTATACGCGCTTGATGGATCGCGTGGCGCAACGGCGACAGCCCCGATTTCTGGCCAAACCACTCTCCCCTTCTTCTTCTTACGCTTCCAAATTTCAAGGCCGACCTCCATCCACTTATATTTCTCGCGAGTAGAGTAAATCTCCTAAAGTAATCTAAACATCTTTCCACGTCTTTTTCTTCTTGGAGAATTACCTCTGTAGAAAGAGAGAGAGAGAAAGCAGAGTTTGGAAAGATTTTGCGGGGAGAAGGGAGAAGGTGGCTTTAACCCTGAGATCGGAAGTTTTGGGTCATCGGGGGTCAGAGGAGACCGGTCCATTGTGGCCGGTGGCGCGGCGAGCGCTTCTCCGGCTGTGCGGTGCAGTGAACTCAGGGCCGTATCGATTCGGCCGCCACTTTCGCGCCGGTTCCACGCTCCAACGCTTCCCCGCACCGTTTATCGATACAGCGCTCCCTATCTCTCTCTCTCTCATTGAACGCGTGTCGAGCCTCCATTTTCGGTGGAAACATTTATCGAAGGAGACGTAGAAAAGATTGGCGGAAATACGCGGTGCCCGATCGAAGCGAAAGCTCTCCCCTCCCCTCCCCTTTCTCTCTCTGCCGAGCTCGCGTTGTTGCGCCGAGCGGAGGAGGAGGAGGAGGAGGGGAGGGAAGCCGCATCGGGCACCCCGCTGCCACACTGACTCTGATATACTCGCGAGATACCCGAGTCAAGATTTAGTGCATCCTTTTGCCAGCTGCCCCGCAGAAAATCTGCGCGAGGGATCGCCGCCCCCCCCTTACAACCGATCGAAATGTTTCTCCTGTCCTTGAAACCAGTACCGCGCGCCGTCTTTGTTGGAAAAACAAGCGATCGATCCTCCTCTAACGATACCCTTCTTCTCGCTCTTCCTTCTTTCTCTTTCTTCTCTCAGATTCGAAAGAGGAATGAAATTTAGAGAGAGAGAATTTTAATGGAAAATTTGGGAAATGGTACGATTTCGATTGGGTGTAGTAGAGGAAAGGAGGAGAAAAGAAAGAGGAGGAGAGTTCCGGTGGATATAACACTGGCTCGCCGACGCGACGTTTTACAACCGAGAAGAGGGGCCCACGCAGGATTTATTGGCCGGAGAGAGAGAGAGAGAGAGAGAGAGGGAGGAGAATTTATGCGGAGATTCGCTGGCAGGTGGTTTTACTCGCGATGAAAAACCAAATTTCTCTCTCTTTCTTTTTACACTGCTCCCTTTTTAAAAGAAAAAGCGAGGAAGTCGAAATTTGGAAAGATTACGAGCAAGCTTGTTCTTGAGAAAAGATCGGATGGAACAGGTATCGAAATCGGTATCGCGTACGTCTCGTTCGAACTCGACGATTATTTCGGCTTCGTGCGTGGGCCCCAGGATCGAAGCAGAAAGAGAGAAAGAGAAAGAGAAAGAGAGAAAGAGGGAGAGAGAGAAAGAGAGAGAGAGGGGGGATGCGAGCCGATCCTCTTTTTTCTCTTCTTCACCACTCGACGCGTCCGAGCCTCGTCAAATCTCGCCTCTTTTTATCTCCTCGCCCTCGGCCCTGCTTTTTTAAATGCAAATTTCGGCCCCGCCGATTCCGTACGTTGAACTCCTCCTCCTCCTCCTCTTCCTTTGTCCGGCGGAGAAGAGTAAGAGTTGCTTTTCTTCGATCGATCGATCGAGAGAGAAAGAGAGAGAGAGAGACGTTGACGGATATTCTCTCTTCCTGTTTTCGAGGGAGGAACAGGCAGATGTAATTATCGAGAAACCTGTCCGTCCGCGCCTCGTTAACGAACCGTAAAAGTTGGACGACAACGGGAGTCGAAAACGGGGGCGCGGAAGCCACGGAACCGGGTTCGCGTAAGGTGACGTAATAACTACGCCTCCTTTCCTTTTTTTCAATTTTTTAAACGCCTGTCTGGAAATAAAAAAAAAAAAGAAAGGAGGGGGGGGAAGAAGGTTTCGGAAAACGATCGAGCGGAGAGACCGTAACCGCAAATCGTGGTAACACCTGTTCTCCCGAACAAGGGAAGGAGGGGGGGGGGGGGTTATAAAGTATCGTGGCGTGTTCAGGGGTGGTCCAGACACGAAGCGCAACGAAAAAGTCTGGTCGGTACGACGGAGGACGGAGAGAGACGGAGAGAGACGGAGAGAGCGCGTCCCTCGCGTGGACGTGGATGTCGAGTGGAGAAACGAGAGAAAGATGGATAGTTAAATGGATAGATAAAGAGAGAGAGAAAGAGAGAGGAGAAATAAGAAATGAGAGAAAGATGGATAGTTAAATAGATAGATAAATAGAGAGAGAAAGATAGATAAAGAAATAGATAGATAGATAGAAAGAGACGAGAGAAAGATAGTTAAATAAATAGATAAATAAATAGAGATAGAAATAGAGAGAGAGAGAGAGAGAGAGAGGAGAAATAAGAAACGAGAGAAAAATGGATAGTTAAATAGATAGATAAATAGAGAAAGAAAGATAGATACTAAAGAAATAGATAGATAGATAGAAAGAGACGAAAGAAAAATAGTTAAATAAATAGAGATAGAAATAGAGAGAGAGAGAGGAGAAATAAGAAACGAGAAAAAGATGGATAGTTAAATAGATAAATAGAGAGAGAAAGATAGATACTTAAAGAAATAAATAGATAGATAGAAAGAGACGAGAGAAAAATAGTTAAATAAATAGAGATAGAAATAGAGAGAGAGAGAGAGGAGAAATAAGAAACGAAAGAAAAATGGATAGTTAAATAAATAGATAAATAGAGAAAGAAAGATAGATACTAAAGAAATAAATAGATAGATAGAAAGAGACGAGAGAAAGATAGTTAAATAAATAGATAAATAAATAGAGATAGAAATAGAGAGAGAAAGAGAAAAGAGATAAGAAACGAGAAAAAGATGGATAGTTAAATAGATAGATAGATAAATAGATAAATAGAAAGAGACGAGAGAAAGATAGTTAAATAAATAGATAAATAAATAGAGATAGAAATAGAGAGAGAGAGAGAAAAGAGATAAGAAACGAGAAAAAGATGGATAGTTAAATAGATAGATAGATAGATAAATAGAAAGAGACGAGAGAAAGATAGTTAAATAAATAGATAAATAAATAGAGATAGAAATAGAGAGAAAGAGAGAGAGAGAGAGGGGAGACGGCGCGGCGAAGAGTCGAGCGGGAGGAGGGAGCGGAGAGAGAAGAATAAGAGAGAGAGAGAGGAAAGTTGGCTGAAAGCGAGCCGCCCGACACCGGTGGAATGACGAATGGGTTTGGGAAAGGAGCCGCATAAATCGTGGAGGATAATGCGGCTCGCACTTTTCGCTCCAATCCCCCTCCCCTCCCCTCCAATTCGAGCGCGAGTCTCGCCGAGGTTCTCGCTGCCGCTACCTCGAGAGAGCCCCCGATGCCCTCGGCCTCCGATAAACAAGCGAAGGCGAGATTTATTCGTTCGGCCGATAGTCGGTCAATTATTCGTCTTTATTTAGGTTTAAATAAACTCTTTATCCACTCGATGAACGCGGAAGTTTTGGGCGGACGGGATGCGTTTCGAAAGCGAATGAGAATGTTTCGAAGAGAGAATGGAGTGAGGAAAGGCGTGGGAAGCCGGGACACGTAAGGGTTTACGGTTGTTGTTGCAGAAATGTTTGATCGCGTTCGTGTCGGTCATGTAGGCAGCTCATTTATCGCGAATTCTTTTCTCTCTCTCTCTCTCCTATATGATCGAGAATTGAAAACTTGGACTTTTTACTCACTTTTCGTAAGAAGAAGAAGAAAGGAGCGAGCCAAAAAGTTGCGAAAGGGACGACGGATGGCCGACATTCAAAGAGTCCTTATCCCCGGGATATTTAGGGGGGAAGACTTGGTCGAGCGCCAACTTACGTGACGGGAATAAGGTTAAAGCGCGACTTCCTTCTCTCACCTTTCCTCAAAGCGGTGCCAAAAGGCGGCTGCCCCTTCCTCCGCCGCGACGACGAAATTGCATCGATCGAACTCTCTCCCCCTTCCTTCTCTCTTTGTCTCGACGAACGAGCGCTCTCCCTCCTCCCGAAACGAGGCGAAAACTTTTGACGATGTGCTCGAGGATAGGCCGGGGAAATTTATCCTTATCCCGCGCAACGAAGAACGTTACGAGCGTCGTAAATAACCACGACGGGGGGAGGTACGGGCGCACGGCGTATCTCCGCGGAGAGAAAGCTTCGAATCGCCTCCTATGACGCGATCCTCCCGGCCGAGAGAGTAAGAGAGAGAGAGAGTGTGTCGAGTCGCGCCTATTCCCTCGTACTTCCTTTCCTTGGCCGGGCTCGATCGAGGAATTCTTGCTTGAGGGGGGAGAAGGATACGAAAATTACGATTTACGGAAGTAGAAGTTTTAATTCGTATACGCGAGATCACTTTTCTTTTACAAAGACATCTTTTTTCCTTCGATATCCTCGATTTCGATTCGGTTTCAACATAGACGTTTAGAAACGTTTAGAAGCGACTTTGAAAACCTTTTACTTAGTCTCGCGCGACGTTTCTAGTTTCTCACGTCCACCGTCGTTGGACGGTGGCGTTGATGATCGGTCGAAGGCTTGTGATTGGTCGGTCGAGCGAGATGCGAAGGGCTCTATTCACCGGTTGAAATCGTCGTAACGGTTCGATTTATTGTATTTTCAGCTTGGTTCGGATGAAGGTAGAGGGAGGGGAAGGGCGAGATGAGGCATAACGCGATATAATACCGGACGTGCCGCCTCCCCGGTGCGCGAGGTAGGCAGCAACGATTCTGTGTATTTACCGTCCCGGCTTTTACCTACATCTACTACGCGCTCCACTCTCCCCCTCGCTCTTGCCCGCCCACGCGCAAAGCAACGACTCACAGTCTCACCCAAAGGGCCGCTGCCACTCGCATGGCATCGCTACGTACAGCTTGCCTTAATTCTCCCCAATCTCCTTGCGCGAAAGAAACACACGAACGCTTCCCTTCTTGTCTTTTAACGTGGAATTGTAGATATTTTAATTTTGGCATATGTCAAAGATAAACACACACACACACACACACACATATATATATATATATATATTATACCAAAAAGAGCAAAGAAGATTAAAGTAGTAGATGAAACATTGTTCGATCGAAGATCATTTTTCGATTTTTTTTTTTTTTTTAAGATATTTAGAGATATTTTAATTTTGGAATACGTTAACGATAAGAACAAAAAAGAGCTAATAGTAAAGGAAAAATTTTTCGACGAAGCAAACGCATTGCTTTTTTCTCAACGAGGCTCAAAGTTGGATATAGAAAATCGAATATATAGTTATCTATTTAGATTAGCTTTCAATTTTGGAATGGTCAACGATGAACATTTTTATATGGAAAAAAACAGAAAAGAAGAAATTGTTCACGAGCTTTTTCCAAACGATTTCGTTATCTTTTAACATATTTAGACCAGCTTTCAATTTTGGGATACACTCGTCAACGATAAATATTTTTTCAAAAAAATCGAGAAGGAGCAAAGTTGGTTTCGATATCTACGTAACAAAGAAAAAAATTTCTCACGCTTTTTCTCGCGAGCCTTTTCAACGAGGCTCGAGATCGGGAAGCGCGTTAGAGAAAATCGGAAATTTCATTTGGAGGGGGTGTGCAACAGGGGGTTGTTCACGTTGATCGCAGGCCATTACGTGGGCGGTAATTGCTGGACCGAGAGAAAGAAATCGAAAGTATCTTCCTTTTCCAGGGTTGAAGGCGAGCCATCCACCTCCGCTGTTAACGATCCCGGTCGCCTTCGACAGGGAGAGTCGAAGTAGGTGGTGGGGGGGTGTGGGCAGTGGCCGAGTCCAGACCGATCCTTCTTCCATCCGGTAGAAACGATTGACTCGATCCTCGGATTCTGGAAACTTCGAGCCTCGAGATCGATCGAATCGAAAAATCGGTGTAAATAGACTTTCTCGTTCACTTGATCTCCTTTCCCTCTTTTTTTTTTCGAATCGAACTTCGTTCGTGACGCCATATACGGAGAGGAGAGCGTTCTTTTTAATATTCGACTTATTCGAAGAATATTCGTATTTGGAAAGATAGGTGTAATAAAACTATAGAAATATTTGTGAAAGAATGGTTTAAGATAATTACTTAGAAAAATGAAACTTTAACACGTTATGAAGAATTTTCGTAAGTATTTGGAAAGATTATTCCATAGGACATATTATAAAACTATTAAATTATTTATTTATTATAAAAGTAATAAAAAAATAATTTATTAAAAGAATTATTTTTAACGTAAAATTTTAAAACATTCTATACAAAGCTGAAGTTGACAATTTGAACAAAAACTTGTCTTTTTTATTCGAATAATTCGCATACACATCTAATACCACTTATAACAGAATTACTTTTCCGAACAGTGATTACGTTGACTTCGTTGAAAATTTCCACAAGGTCAAATCCTAATAATTTTGCAGCTAATAAATCTTCTAATTTCTATATTTTGTTTTGTTCCAATTTTGTAAACTATTAAAGCGTTTACAATTGAGATCCCTAGAACAAATTGAATATCAAGCTTTCGATCCATTCGATCCCCTTTCTAATTGTACTGGCATAAGAAACTATTATTGATATTTCTATTGCGAACGGTAACACGATGGAAACAAACGACGCGAGACATCGTTCTTGCGACCGTCAGCGCGACTCGCGTTACTGAAATATCGATAGAAGTACACTTGATATACAGCGCCACGCGTGGCTTGAACGAGATTTCGTTAGAAACACAAGTGAACGCGTTAAAGCATTCAATACAAAGCTGAGGTTAGGACGAAAAATTGTTGTCTACTGTACAATTTATTAACTCTTCCATTTTTCTCTTCAACACTGGAACGAATTAGGGGAGAAATTTTAACAGTAAAATTTTAACACCACAAATATTCGAAGATGTTCGCGTAGAGTGCCAAAACGACGAGCGACTCGCGTTACTAAAATATCGATAGAGAAGTACACTTGATATACAGCGCCGCGCGTGGCCTGAACGAAATTTCGTTAGAAACACAAGTGAACGCGTTAAAGCATTCAATACAAAGCTGAGGTTAATCAGGACGAAAAATTGTTGTCTACTGTACGACTCACTAACTCTTCCATTTTTCTCTTCGACACTGGAACGAATTAGGAGAGAAATTTTAACAGTAAAATTTTAACACCACAAAGATTCGAAGATATTCGTATAGAGTGGAGAGGCAAGGAGCGACTCGCGTTACTGAAATATCGATAGAGAAGTATACTTGATATATAGCGCTGTGCGTGGTTTGAATGAGATTTCTTTCGAAATATACGCGACAAGGAACCTGTTAAAGCATTCCTATACAAAGCTGAGGTTGGTCAGGACGAAAATTTGTACTCCGTTGCATAACTCTTCCATTTTTCTTTTCGAATTAGGGGAGAAATTTTAACAGTTATACTACAAAGATTCGAAGATGTTCGCGTTATTAAAATATTGGTAGAAAAACCTGGCACAACTTGGCCCGAGATTTCGTTGGAAACACGCGCGGCAGTAAACGCGTTAACAAGAGTCGCGATGACGATTTTAACAGTTTCCAGTCCCGATCTTCAGAAAAAAGCAAAGATTCGAATTTTAATTTTAACCTCGAATACGACGAATTCAGAGAAAATTGGAAAACCCGATCCGGGGAGAAGAAAGATCGGAATCTTGGAACCTGATTCGCCGATAATAAAATTTTGAAAGGAAGAAAGGGGAAGGAAACTATTCTCACGTCTGATAATCGAGCCGTTTGATCAGACTCAAGGGAGGAAACGATTCATTTGGCAGAGATTGGCAAAATTGTCTAGCGGCCACCTCTGAAAATAATAATATTTAGCCGTCGGTCGGATATTGGTCGGAGCGTGGGCGGGTGGAAAGAAGGAAAGAGAAAGGAGAAGAAGGGGTTAGGATGCCCTCGATGGGTATAAATGGGCTCCCATTTAAGCTCGGTCCAGGAAGAGGGACGGGAGGGCGGACGACGAGAACGAGAGTGTCACATCCTGCGCTCGAATCGAAACCCTCCGGGCCTCTCTCCCTCTCTCCCTCTCTTTTTCTCTCATTGAGAGGAGGAAGAATCGGGGTCAAACCTCCCGCCGGCTAAATTGAGCTCGATCTAATCTGAAAGGACCTTGCGCCTACTTTCCTCTCCCCCTTTCCGGATCGATAGAAGCTGGTGCATTCGACTCCAACTCGAGCAAATATCCCTCCCCCCTCCGTCCTTTAAACCTTGAACGGTCTATCCGCCGCGGCTTCGGTATAAATATCGAAAGTCGGGGAGGAAAGGAGGAGGGAGGGATAGACGTAAACACACCGTCAACAGTGGTAACAGGTGGAAAACAGGATGCTCTCTCATTAACGCGTCTCCCAATCTCTTTTACTCCGTTCGAGGAAAGGAATCGACGCCCTCTCCTTGTTTGTATCTCTCTCTCTCTTTCTCCTAAGTTCAACCGTTGTTCGAGATTGCTCGAGATCGAGCGATATTTCGATTTAGCCGAATTTCTCGACTATTCTACACTTGCAATTCGAGGATTTTCGGAAGGATCGGAGCGACGCGTTCCCTTCAGAGTCGAGCGCCGCGTCCTCCGATCCCTCCTCGCGCGCGAGGCGAGGGGAGAAGCCACTCGAGCCCGACCCCTTCCCTTCCCTTCCAAGTATCGCGTTTCGGCGCGGTTAACGAGCAACGCTCGTACTCGTGACACGCGCCACCAGAGGGAAGAACAAGTCCATCCAATTGTCCCGCGGATCGTCGATTCGGGTAGTCGAACCGACGAGTAGTCGTTCGTACCCCTCTTCTCCTTCTCCTTCTACTTTCGCTCTTTATATGTATATATCACGAGCTTGTTTTGATGATCGCGTTTTCGTAACCCCTCGTCTCGTAGCGCGAGTGGTCTCGCGTTTCGAGAGTCGGGGAATAAAGCCCCTCCCTATTTGCAGGCGCAAAGCGTACGAATAAAATTTCTTCTCTTCCTTCGAAACGAATCGAACGATGAATTTGGCGATTTATTTCGTGGAAATAAGCGAGTTCGTTTCTGGATCGAGATGGAATCCATCGATCTGGTAAATGGGAATTTATTATTTTTATATCTTTGAGAGAATGAAAATAAATCGTTTAGAGATATCTTTCGTCTGTAGAAAAAATATTTCGCTCTCTGAAATATCGGTTCAACTCTCCCCAAAGATTTTGGACAAAATTTAACGGTCCAAGTTTCGAACGGAATTAATAATTTATCGTTTCGAAACGTAATAATAATAATTAATTAATTAATTAATAGATTATTCAAAATATATTTAATACGTAATTACTTGAAGAATCGCTATTCTTGGTGTCTTTGATTGTCGAATTACGACGATTTTCGAGGTTTAATTTCGTATTTTTTTAAAATCATGGACCAAACATCTTTCTTATATCCTTGTTTGCGATTACGAGTCATCGAGTTGACGACTTTTATCGTTTTATTAAATCCCTAAAATTCCCTAAAAATTCTCGAAAATTGTTCGACTAATTCTCGAAACAAAACTCTTCTTATCACCGTTCGATACGAATTTGAACTCGAAGTGAAAGGAGAATCCGTTTCTCGCGAGAAAAGGGAGGAATCTCGGGGAAAACGGCGAAAAACTCGGAACAAAGGCCAGATCTCTTCTCCCTCCCTTCGAAACACTTTGCATTGGAGGACCCGTTCCATTAAGACGGGTGCCGCGGAATTAATTAGATCGCGTATCTAGAGAAGAGGAGAGGGCACGATACGATGGGGGGAGAGGGAAGAGGAAACCCATCCCCAACCGACATCGTTCCGTCCGCTCTTTCGACGATCATCATTCATTAGCCGAGCGCCTTCGTTGTTCTCCCTCGCCCCATAAATCTTCCGCCTCTCATCCATCATCATCCATCGTATCTCTTCTCCCCCCCCCTCCCTTTCTTTCAAAACCCGCCGATCGAGTATCGGCCGAAAACAGCACTCTCAAAAGTTTATCCCTCGAAGAACAAAACGAAGCAAGAAGAAGGAAGGAGGGAGCATCGATAAACGCGCGGTCGCATCGCGGTTCTCGCGATCGGTGGGAAACGCGGGAGGGTGGCGGCCGAGGGGCGAGGGGCGGGCGGGCGGCGCACCGCCGGTCGATCTGCCGCGGTTGCCAGGCGACCAACATCCACCACCAGCCAACCCCATCCCCGTCCCAACCACCCCCGCGAGCGAGCGCACGCCGGCGACTCCGCTCCGCTGGCGCCACCTGCCTCGCCTCTGCCTCGCGCCGCCACCCCCGCCGTCCCCGCCCGCTGCCCGACAGTCGCGCGATGCACTCCACGCTGGCTGGACCTCGCCTCGGAGCTGCCGCCGGTCCTCCTCCCCTCCGCGCCGTCGATGCGCCTCTCGCGCCCTACCGAAAATCGCACGCGAGCCGCGAGCCCTCCTCCTCCTCCTCCTCCTCCTCCTCCTCCTGCTCCTGCTCCTCCGCCTCCTACTCCTCCTGCTCCGCGGCCGCCGCCTCCCCCCTCCCCCCCGCTCCGCCGGTCCGCGCCCGTCTTTGCTGCGGGAGGAGAGGACGCGAGCACCGACACCTCGGTTCGCTACCCGCCGCCATCTTGCCGCTAGTGCGTCTCGCCGCGCAACCAAGGACAACCCCGAACAAATAAGATAAGAAACGGGCGAGCGTCGCGCGCTCTCCCTCTCTCTCTGTCTTTGTGCCTCTTTCTCTGTCCCTCCTCGCTCCGTCGCTCGTCTCTCTCGCTCTGTTGTCGCTCGCTCGCTCGCTCCACCGCGAGTAAGTTTTCCAAGAGGAGGAAGGAGGGATGGGGACGGTGGTAGATCGGTAGGTCGCAGGATCCAGGCGGGATAATCGGGCGTGAGAGAGTGGCTCCGTTCCAGGCCAGGGGTCGTTGAACGTGAAAGGGGTAAGTGGAAGTAGAAGCAACGCAAGTAGAGGAGCGGCGGCCGGCTGTCAAACTGTCGGACGGCTGAGGCACGTGCTTGCTCCGTACGTGTCGCGCGCGCTGTTAACGTGTCGTATCGAGTTCTTGTTGTTCGAGCAAGGGATACGTTCGGATTGGGATTCGAGCGAGCGTTGTCGTCGATTTGAAAAGGGTTGTTATTTATTGTAATAATTCGATTTATACGTTGTATTGTATTATATTATATTATATGTAGTTGAGAGGAGTGTTTATGAGTTTCACCTCGATTATCGCAACAGTCCTCGATCGATCGATGCTTCGGTGGAAACATATCGCACGAGTGGTCGGTCGAGACTCTTCTACCGCCAACTCTCGCGGACTGAGACGTGCCCCGGAGGTGGAGCGTTGCGCGCCCTTCCCGAAGAAGGGAACTTGGGGAGAGGACGGTGTTATTCTTTCCCTCGAGCCTCTTTTTCGCTTCTTCCCTCCTCCTTTTCGGTGTCACCCCTTCGACTCGATGATAGTTACACGTGCGCTTCGCCCCTTTCTCTCTCCTCTCTCGCCGAAGGGAGAGCTGCGTTCCTGCTACTCGGCCGGAAGCCCCATTTTCGTCGACCGAATCATCAGCTCTGTGATGAACGCGGGAACGATAGGGGGATGGTGTAATTGTTTTGATTGAGAACGATCGAGGGGGGCTCGATCCACGCATTCTCTCTCTCTCTCTCTCTCTCTGCGGTTGTATCGATTCGAGTGGTTGCAATTTGGAAGGAGATATATATATATATGTATATGTAAATAAGGATGAAGGGAAGATGGGAGGTGTGTTTTTCTCGTTTTTTATAAAGGAAGGAGGAAGGTTTGAGAACGGCGGGGAGAATGACTTCCGTATTATCTGCACGGTGATACGGTGTCTCTTCGGTTCGTGTTTCGAGCGGTTCGCGTCGCTGCGGTTATCGGGCCCGCTCATTGTTTCCGTAATTATAGAGGACGATTTACACGCGGCGTGATCGATACAACGGGAACGTTGTAACAAAACGCTGGGAACAATACGAGCCTTGTTGCCCGTTCCGCGAGCGTAATGTTTTACACTCGCGTGTAATTGCAGTCCGCCGCCCGGTGATGTTACGTACGTATATACGTATATACGTACAACGAGGACGAGGACGGCATGCGTCATCCAGAATTGCGCGTTGCGACCGGCCGCTTCTCTTCTATTGTTATTATTATTATTATTATTTCTCTTTTCGGAAAAAAGGAAAAGGAAAAATTGCTTCCAAAAAAAATTTCTCTTTTCTGAAAAAAAGAGAAAAAGAAAAATTACTTTCAAAGGAGGTTTTCTAAAAAAAAGAGAAAAAGAAAAAAATAGGAGAAAAAAGAATTGGTTGCAGCGCGTGGGAAATTTCTCTTTTTCAAAAAAAAGGAAAAAGAAAAATTATTTTCAAAGGAAATATTTCCTAAAAAAAAAGAGAAAAAGAAAAATTACTTTCAAAGGAGATTGGAAATTTCTCTTTTCCAAAAAAAAAGAAAATTACTTTCAAAGGAGATTGGAAATTTCTCTTTTCCAAAAAAAAAAAAGGGAAAATTACTTTCAAAGGAGATTGGAAATTTTTCTTTTTCAAAAAAAAGAAAATTACTTTCAAAGAAGATTGGAAATTTCTCTTTTCCAAAAAAAAAAAGGGAAAATTACTTTCAAAAGAGGTTGGAAATTTTTCTTTTCCAAAAAAAAGAAAAGGGAAAATTACTTCCAACGCATTAAAAGTTTCTCTTTTCCAAAAAAAAAAAGGGAAAATTACTTTCAAAGGAGATTGGAAATTTCTTTTTTCCAAAAAAAAAAAGAGAAAATTACTTTCAAAGGAGATTGGAAATTTCTCTTTTCCAAAAAAAAAAGAAAAGGTTAAATTATTTTCAAAGAAAGTTGAAAATTTCTCTTTTCTAAAAAAAAAGTAAAAGAAAAATTACTTCCAAAGGAAATCTTTTCTAAAAAAAAAACAGAAAAAGAAAAATTACTTTCAAAGAAACTTGAAAGTTTCTCTTTTCCAAAAAGAAGAAAAAAAAAATTAATTCCAACGCGTTGAAAGTTTCTCTTTTCCAAAAAAAAGAAAAAGGAAAATTACTTTCAAAGAAAGTTGAAAATTTCTCTTTTCCAAAAAAAAAAAAAATTACTTCCAATGTATTAAAAGTTTCAATTTTCCAAAAAAAAGAAAAAGGAAAAATTACTTCCAACGCGTTGAAAGTTTCACTTTTCCAAAAAGAAGAGAAAGAAAAATTTCCAAAGCAAGTTCGAAATTTCACTTTTCCAAAAAAAAGAAAAATTACTTCCGACGCGTTGGAAAAAATTCGAATCATCTTAAAGAATTGAACAGACGTAAGGAAAAAGGAGGAAATTTCAGCGAATCTCCACTGAAAATAGAAACTCCACTCTCTCTCTCTCTCTCTCTCTCTCTACATATTTTCTCTCTCTCCACTTTTACTCCACTCCCAAGATTTCCCTTCCTCCTAAGAACAAAAAACTCTACCTGGACGATTTCGAAACGAATATTAAAAGAATCGATCGATTTCACGGTGGAATATTCGCGTTACGAATATACACGTACGAATACACGTACGTATTGGAACAAAGAAGAAGAAGAAGAAGAAGAAGAAGAAGAAGGTATCTCGGGGGTTAGAGTCGGAGGAGCACGGTCGAGCGACGAGGAGAGAATGTCAGGGTCGTACTTTAACCCCTGGCTGTCCTTCGAGGTTCCTCCCCTTCGGTCGCCAAGAGAGAGAGAGAGTAGCCTTGGATTTTTTTAATTATCATTGAATCACCGTTAAACACGACACTGTTAGGTGACTCTGAAATTAAGGTACGGCCACTTAAAGGCAAACCCGTAAAGCGACGCCTACGCACCTACGGGTACCTGCCTTAGCATTGCACTTAGGCAAGGATCCAGGGGCGGATCGAGCGCTCCACGCTTCCTCCATCTGTTCCCCCTCCCTTCTTCTCTTCCTTTCCCCGACAATTTTAATTTTTCGCCACCACCTTTCGAGCTTACTCACACTCTCTTGCTAATCCGTCCAAATATCCCCCATGTGAACCCCCCCCATGTCGGGGGGGAGGGATATTCTCTCTCCTCCTCGATTGGTGGAGGACCGGGTGGGTGGGGACGCGGCCCTGGCGCGCACAGGGTGGCCAGACAGAAAAATGGCAAGAGTTACCTACCACCGGTAACTCTGGATAAGGGCCGCGTAAAGACGAGTCGTAAAACTATGATTTACGGCTTGTCATTGATGATGCGTTTGCCGTCCGTCCATCCTTACGACCCTTCCCCTCTCCTCTTTCCTTTTTCTTCTTCTTCTTCTTCTTCTCGAGAGAGAGGACGATCGATCACACGGTCGAGAGAAGAAAGCGTATCGTTGAATATCGAGGAGAAATTTTTCGTATTTCCCTGGGCGAGGAAACGGGGGAAATCCGCGAGCGGAATATCGAGTGGAGCGATTGAAGGATACTTGCGACCTTGCTGCGGCTTCTTCTCTCTTCCTCGGCTCGCATTGTCCTCGAAGCGAGCGCGATGCGGTCAGTGGGTTATTTAAAGTTTGAAACGCGGTTATTTTTAATGGCCGTCTGCGGTTTCCATCAAACTTGCCGCGCCGAGAACTCCATTTTCCACGCTCCTCTTAATTTCCTCCGCTTCTCGCGCGAGATGTTTCTCGAAGAAGGAGTTTCTATCAGATTTTATCGCGAAACTTTCGACCGAGTGAAAGTAACGCAACGCTGGCTCGTCGTTAGGCGAGTAAGTTACGCGCGACGCCGGCCAACCCCCGGGGTCGAGAGGTCGAGTTGCAGAGAGGAACGAGCAGCGTTAAACGATCGGCCGGTTTTTGAAAGAAATTTATCCCTCTTTATTTCTTCCGATTGGAACAACCGAAAACAATAAATGTATATTTCTATTAATTACGTTTATTAGAAACATTTACGAGCGTGTGGATCGAAGAGGAATAAATACGAAGGATAATAAAATTTTATCGAGCTTTAAATTCTTGATAAATTGAACGGTAAACAATTTTCTTCTTTCAGATGTGAGCCTGTGAAGGTGGAATCCTCGAGAAGCGCGAGGTCCTCGCAATGGAGGCGGGACCGAAGCAACAGCAGCAGCAGCAGCAGCAGCAACAGCAACAACAGCAACAACAACAGCAGCAACAGCAGCAGCAAACTCAACAGCAGCAGCAAGCGCAACAAAATTCGTCGTGCGGCGCGTCGAGTGGACAGGCGGCGAGCGGGCAGGCGACGAGTCCGCAGAGCGGCGGGCAGCCTGCTCAAGGCCAGCCCCAAGCTCAACAAAATCAAGATGCGGCCGCGGTCGCGGCTTGCACGACTGCGGAGGCCGGGCCGGTGGAAGAGGGGGTGCTGCTGGCCAGGGTGCACGTCCCGGAACTCTACGTCAGCAAGTGTCTTCAATTCCCCAAGGATCAGCTAGTCTGGGACGTGAAGCAGCAATGCCTGGCATCCTTGCCCAAGGTAAGCCCACCACCTCCTTTCCCTCCCTCCGAGTGACTGACTTGTCGCGAGGAATCCTCCTTGGATCGCATCGACGATCCTCGGATAGATTCGGGAAGAGTCGGGCGGTGATTATCTCGAAATATTGGAAATATTGCGCGGCAACGTAATCCACGAGACGAGGATGCGTCGCGCAGAGTTGTTTCTTCCTTCCTTTCTTTCTTTCTTTTCGCGAGCTCCCCCGCCTCGTCAAGGACGAGGCGTCTCTTTCGAAGAGATACGCAGAGTTGCGAGGCACGGAGGAGGAGGGGGAGGAGTGCTGCTCGCTCTGTGCCACTTTGTACTGCGGAGATACGCGGTGGAGAGAAATTATGCCGGGAACCGTGCGTTATTCCCAGCCGCGACATACGCGCGGAATAATATCCGAGGCTATCTCCCCGACTCTTCCCTTCTCTTTCTCTCTTTATCTTTCTTTCTTATTTATTATATATATATACATATCGGCAGCCGGACCCGAGTCCGTAAAGTCACGAAGCGAGCACGCGGGATTAAGAGATTGCTACCGTGCGCCGCGACTCTCGTTTCCCCCTCCACGGTTTATTCATCGGAGATATTGGTCGGAGAGTGGGGGAAAGAGAGACGGCCGTGGAAACGAGCGCGAGTGGAACAAGCGTAGACTGTGTGCCGCGTTTCGAGGATGTCGTCCGGCTGCCGAGAAGAATTTCGAGATCGCACGAGAGAAGTAACAACACGACCACTCAAGACACGAACACTAGCCACCGGACAAAATAATAGCTAAGAAAATCTGTGTCGGTTCTTCTTCGAATCGTCTCTCTTTTCCTTTCTTCCTTCCTTTCTTTCTTCCTCGCCCCGTTTTTCGTCCCATACGGTATACGTGTATATACGCTACGCGAGAAGAATTTCTCCTTTTTTGCCGCGTTTGTTTCCGCGACAGAGGCGCGACGTGACGACTCCCCCGCCATTCTCGTTACGTTCTCTCACCCGGTCTCGGTGAAAACTGTTTCTCTCCTTTCCTCTCTCTCCTCCCTATTCTCTCTCTACCGCATAAACCTTCCGCCGAGACAATTGGATATTTTCCACGCGTTCGTGGCTATCGTACGCGTTAAAACGTATATTGTATATATATATATATATATATATTCGATATCCTGCCTTCGATATCGCTCCACGTATCTTGGATAAAAATTCGATAATTTTCGAACAATAATTAACCTCGAGGAAACGAAACGATTCTCTGCGACGCGCACACACGGACATACAGACACGTATACACGAGATGTGAAAAATGGGAGAAAAGGGATCGCTCGCGCGCGAATGTAACGGAAGGGGGGGAGGGTAGACAATATATCCAATACACGTATGTATGAATGTACGTGTGTGTATGTATGTATGTATATATATATATATATAGTTACTATACTAATTTTAGTATAAATTATGCACAGCGACACGCTGACACGTGTCCATCGATTTATTAATCGTGTAATATTTTTTATCTGACCTGTGGCGTTGTTGTTGTTGTTGTTGTTTTTGCTTTTGCCTCACTTGCACGGGGCGTGCGAACACACTACACCCGCCACCACCGAACCACCACCGAACCACCACCACCAACCACTTCACCTGTGCTATCGTCTTGTTGGGGCCCGATGCATCTTCTTCGAACGCACCCCCGTACTACTACTACTACTACTACTACTACTACTGCTACTGCTACTGCCACTATTACTACTACTACTACTATTACTATTACTACTGCGTCACACCCACGCCGCGAAACGACCGACAATCTCGAACCGATCGTATATCTCGCCCGACCTTCACCCTCCACCTCCACCGGTGTGTTGCGTCGCGGATACACCACCGCTTCTCCACCCCTTTCGAGCGCCTCGCAGGTGGCCACTTGGTACAGGGTACGTCTTCACTATTACTAACTAGCATGCATCCCAACCCCCTTTGCAAACATGCATCGAGAGAACAACCACCACCCTCGGCTTCTCTTTAGACCGATTGTTTCTCTTCTTTTTTTTTTTTTTTTTCTATCTCCGCCGCGAGAACCAGAGCAACCAGAGAGAAACCAATCACCAATCTTTTTTCTGCATGGCGAAACGAACCATCCCCCCACCCCCTTGGTTTCGAAACCAAGCCCACCCTGAGGGAAACGATAAGGAACGAGGAAGAAGAAGGAGAAGAAATATGGATGAATCGATTCGATGAAGAGAGAGAGAGAGAGGGAACGGTTTAATTAAGCGTGGAGGGGCTAAGCGCGGGGATCGATGACGCCGTCCTTCCTTATCGACGGGGCCTCGCGACAACTACGAACGAGGCAGAGTTATTTCGAGCATCTGCATGCGCTTATACACCAGCCTTTCAGCGCTGAAGTATCATAGAGAGATAAGCGCGTGTATCGGTTAAAGCGGTATCTCTCTCTCTCTCGCTGACCCCGTGGTTCACGTTCAAGGATGATATTACGATGCCTCCTTCTCTCTCTCTCTTCTTCTTCTTCTTCTCAAGGTCGTGCGACCGCACGTACGCACGCACTTTACTTTACAGCGAGACGACAACCCTCTCGATCGAGGATCAAATACAAATCGATCCCCGATTTTGGATTGAATCGATCGAGGGGAATGCTCCTCTTTCGATAATCTAACCGCTTTTTCGGCAACCATGATGAACGATAAGGTAAATGGGTCGGAGAGATCCACGCGCGGATAAAGCCTCGATAATCTCCCCGATCAAAGCGTTTTTTCGTTTCGCGCGAGGATCGACGAGTGGAAAAGTGGAGAATCGATCGCGATTTTCTTTCCAACAAGCCAATTCGAACGATCGATTCTTGTTTGGAAGGGGGGAGGGGGAAAAGTCGAGATTCCTCCCGAATGGAAATTTTTTCTTTTTCAAAAATAATATTTTTCGCGAAGGAGAAGAATAAGAAATATTTGCCACTCAAAACTTATTTTTTTCTATTGAAATTATACATATTTATTTCGTTTTTTTTTTTTTTTCTTAGGCTTTTAGATGTTATATTTGCGATCTTACGATGGATATGAAGTAAAATTTATTTTTTAAATTAATTATATAAAGTTTTAATATAATTATAAATTATTCGATGCATGATGAATTTTGATACCGAAGAACGTATTTGAATGAACAAATTTTTGAAATAAAGAAAAAGAAAGCGCAAAGATGAGATATATAAAGCTAAATCATTATGATGTATAATGATTTTATAAAATTAATTACTTACCTCGTCCACTTGATTCATTAATCGGTTCATAAAATTTCATAAAATTTCACAAAATAATTAATCCTAATTACTAATTCTTAAATTTAATTAAAATTAAATGTTAATTATCATAATTACAATATTACGCCGTTATATATTCCCGTGTTATTATTGCCACGCTGTAATGGTGTTAAATTAACTTTCGACCAACTTAGACGAAACGATTAACGATTTCTTCGTACGCGTGCCACGCCTCGCTCGTGTAAAATATGTTCGTTTATACACAAGAAAAGAATCGATTAAAACGTTTTCGCATATTCAAGCACCTTGGTGTTGCATGCGTGCAGATCTTTCGAATTTTTCATCGTCATCGTGTACACTTTTTCGAGAAATTGAAAAATTTTTTCAAAGCGATTTAAAAAGCGATAAAAAATTTTCAAGGTTTATCGGTTGAGAAAAGTTAATATGTTATAATTATTTTCACGCAAAAACTCGTAAATTCGATCGATCACTTCGAGATAATTAATATCTCTTATAATAAAAATTTTTCATTACTTTTTCATTCCTTCGTAAAAAGCTTAACTTAAATTTCTTTTTTAAAAAGATCGAAGATGAAAAATATTAACCAAAATTAAATTTGGCACGATACGCTTACTTCGAATCAAAAATTAATGAGATTAAAAAAAATAGCATTTTATTTTTCGGCAATTTGTAAATTTACTTTACCTTAAATCCACATTTATAATTAAAAAAAATACATATGAAAAAAAAATTGTTCAATTAATTCAATTCGCGTAAGAATTTTTTGAGGAACTTTTTTCAGAATGGCAAACACTCCACTTCACTCTGCTGCATGTTCCAAAAGTTTCTTTCTTACGTTAAGCAATGACATTAATTGATTATCTTTATATGAACACATAGACTCATTTATCAGCCGTTTATGGCATCAGTTCCAATCGTTAAAAATTTTTTTCTACATCGTTCAATATGAATAGCCAAAAGGAGCATGTTACGCTTTATCGGTTTGAAAATGGCGGGAATAACTGCAGACGAGATTTGTATCGTTTTACGGGAGCGGTGCAACTATTATCGATCGTCCGCGATTGGTTTAAGGGATTAGAGGTGGCAATTTTGACTCGAAAGATGAAGATGGCGGCAGCCGTCCAGCAACGACGAGTACGGACTTTGTCGAGCTGAAAATTCGCGATACAGGATGCAAGAGACAGTGGATGCCACTAACATTTTCAGAAAAACGGTATATAATCGCATGGCCAAGATCTGGGATACGTCGATCGAATTCCGCGGCTATTGACAGAGACCGACTTTACGAATCGCGTCTTCACGTTCGATTTCCTTTTCCACCGACGCGAAAGAGATCCTTTTTTCAAAGGGACTTGTTACCGGAGACGAGGCTTGGATTTTGTATCAAAAATGTGCGTCGAGAACGCACTCGATTCAAGAACGACGGACCTTCGATTATCCTGAAGCATAAACTTCACACGGACAAAATTCTTCTATCCATTTGACGGGATTGGAAAGGTATTTAGTCTGCTATGAGCTCCACTCTCAACGTGGAAACCATCAATTTTGGAAGATATCGCGATCTTGATAAATTGAAAATAGTACAGAAACGACGAGGTTGTCACGAGCAATACAAAACCAATGCAATGTTGCATCGACCGTAAGAGAAAAGCTGCTTAAAGCTGCTCACAATTCGATTCTATTATTCTTACTATTAAAAGAATTCTCTCCACGATAAACCAATCCGTAATTGAGCAATATTTTGCAAATAAATCGCAGCAATTAATATAACGCAATAAATTGACAATAAATTAAACAACAAATATCATGTATTCATTCCGTATCAAAAAAAAGAAAGAAACTTATGCGACATGTAAGAATCGGTGACAGCGCGTTACGCGTGCTCGCCACGGGATGGATGGGGTCCTCGTAAGATCATAGCGATGCCTTTCCTTTCAACTTTTCGTTCCCACGCGCATCCTTTCGCGCAGCGGATCGGGGAGGGGAACGAAACGGTTACGGTGGAAGGGGAAACTGAAAACAGGGAAGAGGGAGAAACGATCGGACGTGGTAAGTTTTTGCGTATCAATCGAACTGGGTAGTATCGGCGGTAGATGGCGATAACTCTCCTTCCAATGTACACCCCTCGTTAACCTTTGCGCTCGAATGCTGACTCTCAGCCATCGATTCGAACGGCGACCATTTATTTATTCACGCGCTCGATTTTTTTTTTTAAATAAATCCGTTCAGCTGTCTAGCTATAATCTTGTAAAGCGTGGAATAATATACTATTATAATTCGTCGAGTAGTTAGATCCTTTTCTTTCAAACTTTTTTCGTTTCATTATTTTCAATGTTTCCCAGTTTTGTAAGCATGAAATGAATACGGTAGTGAAATTAAGTGTTTCTGTTCATTAAGAAACAACGATTAATATAGACTTTAACATTCGACAAACTTTTTTCCTTTACACGTAAAGATACGTGTAAAATATTAGAGTAATAAAAAGTTTCATACGTGAGATCAATTTCAAGAAATTGTCCGGAATGCAAAGGGTTAAACAAGTTCCTTTCACGCGTATATTTCGTTCATCAAAAACAAACGTTCTTTTTATATATATACACACACACACACTATTTTAATATCGGAGAAACCGTTCACATAGGAGTGGAAACGAGGAGAACGCGTTCCTCGAACGTTTCTCGATCGGATTCGCGCCAATGAATATGTACCCATCCGGTCGATGGAGCGGTTTATCGAACGATTCCTCGACCAACGAGTTCGAGGCGTGATACGCGCACGTGCGTGTACGGACAGAGCCAAGGAGTGCTCTGATCGAACGCACGCGGAGAGAAAGAGAGAGATAGATATATATATATAAAAGCTCGCTTTTTTCGCCTCGATCAGAATCAACAAATCCTCCCGCGGAACAAACGCACGCCGAGCCTATTTATACGTTCGAGAGATCGAACGTCCTTCCGTACTTTCCACCACCGATGCGTGCCCTCGAGGAGGAGAAATTCCAGCCAAACCTTCAGGAAAATCCTCTGAAATATTCAATTTTCATATTTCTATTTAAATTTAGAAAAAAGTTATAATATATATAAAATAATCTTCTATATTAATATAATTTATTTCATAACTTTCTCCTTTGTAAATAACTTCGTGAAATCTATTTTAAAAATATAATTTATAATTTTTCTATGTATACGAATTCGAAATCCATCGTTCTCCCAGAGAGATAGGGGTAGAAACTTTGAAAGTAACGACATGACAGGGAGTTGGTTGAACTCTGAACTTGGTTCGAGAGATATTTCGAATATCGGAGGGGAGGGGGAGAGATTTTTTTCCTTCTCCTGTTAGGAGAGACGGACACGGTACGGTATCGTTCGTCCACTTTACCGGTTGGGACGCGCGAGTAGCCTTTTACCCGGGGCACTCTCCAACTGCAATCTCGTATTCATGAATTCCTTGTACGTAGCCCCTCTGCCTTCTTTCTCCGCCCGCGCTCCTTCCCTCCGTCCCTCTCGCTCCCCGCCCTTCCTTCCGCCTCCCTGACAATCCTATCCCGCGTCGCTCTCCGTCAGGGTGGCGAGGAGAGGGGGGACTAAGAAAATCGTTGCACGGCTTCTTCGTTGCCTCGCCTTCCCAAGCCTTCCTTCTTCCCCAACCGCGACTGTGAAAGAAGAAAGGCGAGAATCTCTCTCTCTCTCTCTCTCTCTCTCTTTCTTTCTTTCTCTAAACCGTTAGTTTTAAAACTGCTTAACGCGTTGACATTGGCCCGCGTATTTCTAACGAAATCTCGTTCAGGCCACGCGCGGCGCTGTACATCAAGTCCACTTCTCTACCGATATTTTAGTAACGCGAGTCGCTCGTCGTTTCGGCACTCTTCGGCGCGAACATCTTCGAATATTTGTGGTGTTAAAATTTTACTAACTTAAAATTTCTCCCCTAATTCGTTCCAGTGTTAAAGAGAAAAATGGAAGATTAATAAATTGTACAGTAGACAACAATTTTTCGTCCTAACCTCAGCTTTGTATTGAATGCTTTAACGCGTTCACTTGTGTTTCTAACGAAATCTCGTTCAGGCCACGCGTGGCGCTGTATATCAAGTGTACTTCTATCGATATTTCAGTAACGCGAGTCGCGCTGATGGTCGCAAGAACGAACGATGTCTCGCGTTGTTTCTTACCGTTCGGAATAGAAATAATAGTAATTGTATCGATAATATGCTAGGACAAGTAGAAAAAGGATCGAATGGTGTTCGACTTCAACGGATCGAAAACTTGGGATTCAACTTGTTTTAAGGATTATAATAGTTTATAAAATTGCGAGAAGAAAAGATGTAGAAATTAGAAGATTTATTAGCTGTCATAGTATTAGGATTACCTTGTCAAAATCTACAACGTAGTCAACGTAATATCGTTCGGAAAAGTAATTCTATTATAAGTGGTATTGGATGTGCATGCGAATTATGTTATTCGGATAAAAAAGACAACATATTTTTGTTCGGATCAAGTTCAGCTTTGTATAGAATGTTTTTACAACGATTTAATAGTTCGTAAGTCAAATAAGCGTTAGAATATGAGTGATCATAATCAACGTGTTAATAATTACATTTCGGTATAGCTTCTTTTCGAGAACGGAGAAGATCGAGACGGTTAGCCAGTTGTGTTGGCGAAATTCGGCGGATTTAGATTTATCTCTTCTTCCCTTCGTTCGGAGGAATCTGCTTTTTCCGCGCGAATGTATTCCGTGGAAACAGCTCGACTCGGGTGAAATAAAATTAATTACTCTCCCTTCTCCTCCGCTCTTTGATCTTCCATCCACGGTTTTTTAACCATCGAACGAGCACAGAGTGAGTGAGAGAAAGAGAGAGGGGTTTGGAGAATCCAGCGAGAATCCACTCGTCCGGTTTTTCACCTCCCCGAGTCGCGAACGTCTCTAATATTTTTCCGCGTTGAGTTGAGCGTGGGCGGCCCGTGCGACGCATAATCGATAGCGTTAATTAGAAAGTGTATGAAAGCGAAGAGCGGATTCATGCATCGGGGTCACGGGTCTCTCGATGTCGGTTCGTTAACACCGAACGGGTTGGGTGGAAACGAGACTCGACGTGAAAAATTATTCTCTTCTTTTTTTCTTTCTTTTGGCGACACGTGCCGTTGCCATTTTTTTTTTTACCCCTCGCCTTCCCGAAAATTTTCGGGAAATCGAAAAAGTAAACTGGAGACGAGTTTGAATATCGACGTTGGAGCTTTGATAACTGGAAATCATCAGGAGAAAAAGGTTATCGAATCGACTGGCAATATCCGGCAATTTACGTGTCTGATCGGTGTAATTTCCAGGGGGGCCGCGATTCGGGCGACGATTCGGCCAGAATCGAAAACGAGAGCCACGCCACCGACCGGCTTAATCCGGCTTGATTAAAATCGGCGAGGCGGGGCCGCCCCCTCCATTTCCTCCGCGCTTCCGAAATTTCCTGCCGGCCGTCGTTCGCCGCCCGTATTTTTTATTACCGACTTAGTTTCGATTAGTTCAAAGTGGTGGCTCTTCCCCTCCCTTCTTAACGTTCCAAGATCTCTCGTTATCCCTTTCGCTCGAGTTCCCTTTCCGTCCGCTTGGTGTCGAAAAGAAACGAAGAAGGTCAACGAAGGAAACGAGGCCCAACTCGCGAAACGAGGAGGAGTAGGGGGAGACTTCCGTGCGGGATTGATTGGCAATTATCGAGCGTGACGTCGTCGCGCCCGATTCTTCGATCCGGAAAATCGAGTTACTTGGAACGAAACTCGATTCGAGGAGGAGGAGGAGGAGGAGGAGGAAGAGGAGGAGGAGGAATCCGAAAATTCGATATCGGCCCTTAATCGGGCTTTAAATTGGGCGAGGAGGGGGATATCGAGGAAACGCTCGCTCGACGTCCACGTTTCACGGGATGGAAGATCGAACGATGATGATCTCCCCGCCGCTCGATGGCAACTAAAGGAGGCGAATGAAAACGTGCCACTAGCGTTAATCCTTTGTGTTAATCTTTCGCTCGGTCGAGCAATTCCGTGTTTTCTTACAGTTATAATGATTTCACGTCCTTCGTTCTCCTCGTTTCTCTTACGTGGAACGGTTTCTCGAAATATTGTGTATATTTGTGTTTGCAATTTTTGATGAACGAAATATACGAGTGAAAGGAACTTTTTTTTTAAGTTTGCATTCCGGATGATTTCCGTGAATTTCTTGGCTAACTTGAAATGATTTAACTTTTATAGTATTTTAATATTTTATGTATCTTTATAAGGAAAGAATTTATTGAATATTCTAAAGTCTATATCGTTGTTTTGATATTTTATGAAATTTTTAATACTTCTAACTTTTTTATCGCTTAGTTATTTATTTGGCTATTTGAGTAAAAAATAGTTTTAAAAAATAACAGCTCGTTTATATTCGAAGATTTTACAGATTTTGTTATCCTCTCTCTTTCTTCTCTCTATTCTATTATTCTTATTTTTCGCCTTCTTATATACTCATATATTATTTCTCTCTGTCATTCAAACTTCATCTTCTCAACTCGAATCGATCATTTTACTTATTCGAAACTTTGAAAATAATATTCTTATTACAGCCATCAAACTCGAACTAATCTCGAGGATGCATTCCAATCCATCTTTTGAGATAAGAAAATCTAATTGGACATGTAATATTTCCACACTTCATGAAGAAGAAAAAAAATTGTGCCTGAAAATAACATTTCTATTCCCACGATTGTCAAATTCGGACCAAGATGTAGATCTAATTTGAGATAGAAAAATCTAAGAATCCATTCTACATCTCGTAAAACAACAAATGAAAAAAATTTCAAAAAATCACTGATCCAAACTTGAAGGATTATTTCTCCTCATTAATCGAATTTGGAACTGGCTCAATAATCAAGAAAAAGAATTAATCGAACGAAAGGGAAAGAGACTCTCGCTCTCTCTCTCTCTCTCCAATCTCTCTTTCCTTTCTTTCCATCTTCGAGATTTCGGCGGGGAAGGTGACCGATCGATAATCGCGCTGGAGCGCACCGATCTCGTCACCGAGCGGATGACAAAGCCGGAACCAGTTCTAATAACCTGTCCCTGGAAACGGGCAAAAACGAAAGACCTGCTCGAGAGATATAAGAATATATGACAGGGCTCCAAACGATCCATCCTCGCGGAAGAAATAGAATTCGATCGAGGGGCCAATCCCCCCCCTCCGCCCTACTTCGATCGATCGTTCGTCGTTCGTTCCGGATCGATCTTTCGAAAGTCGAAAAGTCGGCAGTCGAGTCTCCCTCCGAGGCCGGATCACCCCTGGAAACCCGTAATTCCTGTAATAAGGTCATTATCGTGTGACCCCGGGACCGAACACGAGGCACGAGCGCGCACACGAGCGAGCGTATAAATACAGATTTCCATTTATACCTGCTGCTCCGCGCCTGTATTGTACGAACTCGCGGCGTTGGACAGTGGCGTAACTTCGAATCCGGGTCACTCGGTCCTTAGGAGGGGGGAGGGGGGTTATTCGATCTCTCCGTCGCTGGGATTGTTTTCTCGCTGCTCCTTCCCTTTGGAATTTTTTTTTTACCCTTTCGTTACCAGCGTAGTCGGTCTCGACTCGTAAAACGCTCGTGGACGCGTTTTACGGGCGGTTGAAAATCGTCGATCGATATCCCATTACGGGCGGTTAAAATCGTTCTGTACCGATCGATACTACTATTACGGGCGATTGTTAAATAGTGTGACGAGCGATATCATCGAGTGCATCTTTCTTGAAAACGTGATATTTCATTCGCGCGATATTAAATTATATCGCTGTAATGTTATTCGAGTCCTGTGATTAAACGTTTCGAGGAAATTTTTTTTTTTTCGATGATAAAAAATTGCACACGATTCTTTTCATAGTGTGCACATTTTTGGTTCGTTCAGCGGCGGGGAAATGGGTCCTCTTTTTATATACACGAAGAAATTTTCAAGCTTGTACGAAGTTGATGGAAAGAAGGATGGAGACATAAAAAGAAAATTCGGAAGGGGAGTTATGTTAATATCGGGTGCTCGAAGGAGATCTCCCTTCTCGCTTCTCGTTCGAGCCGGGAGAGTGAGAGAGGTGGTTACGCCACTGCGAGTCGAACAGGACTCGTGTGTATAAACCGTCTAGATGCGCACGAGAGCCGGGAGGAGAGGGGGCACGGCATGCCATCGCGGCCGTCCATAGCCACCTAAGCAGATTCTGTCCCCGAGGTTACGGAGCGGCGTGGATTCGTAGCTCGTAGCGTTCAATTTACATTTCTAAAGCCGCTGCGATACGGAGGAGGATGGAGACGCGTCCATCCTCCCCTCCATTTGTCCCTTTATTATTTATACAAACACCGGGCTCCTCCCCCCCCTCCTCCTTGTCGCCGTAAACCAAGGTGATTTAATAAACGTTCCGGCCACGGAGAGGCGGAACACCCGCCAACCATTTACTCCCTTCGGTGCTGCCTCGCGTTTATTTAACAATCGAGAGGTATCGAGGCAGAAGAAGAAATCGGGCGAGAGATAGAGAGGGAGAGAGAATCGAAGGAAAGAAGGAAAGGTTTTTCGTTCAACCGTTGTGGGAACGTGACCGGTCCTATCGGGAATAGGAGGAGTTTGCGCGAACCCGCAAACGAGCCCGTCCCTTTCTCGTTTCTCCAACGATTATCCGTCCCTAGAAATGAATTACGCCCGAACGTTGATCGGCCGTATTGCGTTTTCCCGCGCAATTTGTAACCAGTTTCTCGGACGGTCGATAAAGTCGGCGGTTTTTCTATAAACCCGTCGGGGTTATATAAGAAGTAGAGAAAACGTGAGAGAGAGAGGCGAGAACGAAGAAAGAAGGAAGGATCTTCGAATTCCCTCCTCCAAGTTCGATCCCTTCGTGTTGCGTTAAAAATTGGCTCGCTCGGTAAGGAAGGGATGGATTCGATCTGCGGAGAATTTCCGAGAGAATCGAGGAAGGAAGGATTCGAACGAAACGAATATATAAATTTTCGATCTATCGACGACGCGTGTCGCCGAATAATCGCCATCGAATTCGACGCGCGGATAGGGAAGGATGATAGGCGTGAAGCGCATGGAAGCGACACGTGCGGAATATCTATCGGATCCATCGCGATAACCTTTTTTTATCGAATGGATGTTTTATCGTAGGATAAAACGCGTTCGATAATAACGGAATAATCCAAACGATCTGTTTTCTTTCTTTTTTTTCCCCGCGATAAAGATCTTCAATAGTAAAATTTCCGAAATTCGATGCCTCGGGAAGAAGTTTAAACGGACGGCCAAGATTTCTCTTACTTCTTTGGATTGCAATTCGAATTTCGTATTCCACCCGCTCCTCCCTCTCCCCGCGTGTCCGCCGCCGCGTGCATCCAAGGTTTATGGCTCGTATTTCCTCTTTAACGCCGAAGTTGCTTCGACCACGACTCGAACCCGCTCGCCTTTGTACTCTCTCTCTTTCTCTCTCTCTCTCTCTCCTCGCCATGAGGAGGACATACTCCTTATATTGCTCCGTATCCATCCAACGATTCCAACGCGTTTCGCGAATTCTCTTCGAGATTTCGTAATCTCTCCCCCTCCTCTTTGTAACCGTGGATCATTTCGTAACGCGTCCATCGATTCCTTTTTTCTCTTTCTCTCTCTCTCCTCGATCTTTTCGCCTCGCGGAACTTTCTAATCGACGTCGCCTCGTCCCATCCTTCCTCTTCCTTCCGTCCAATTTGTCACAACGCGAGCTAATCAAACGCGTTCGGAATAAAAATAGAACGGAAGGATGACTCGAGAGAGGAAGGACGGGGAAAAAGATGAAAGTAGACGTTTGGGTGGCGCGAAAACTCTGGCAAAAACTCGTTTTCGTGGTCGTGGTCGAAGGTCAAAACCGTAACGCTTCTATCTGGGTTGCGGCACTCGCCACGGGCCCGCACCGCAATTACATCCCATAAAGCACGATCGAGACACGGTTCGACCATTATTCTCCCGTGCAGGGCCGTGCAAAGGGAGGGGGAGGAGGGGGGCTCTTGCAGTTTAACGTTGCCTAACCTTATCCATCCATCCACGCGGAATTCGTACACGCGTCTCTCCTCTCCTCTTCGTCCAATATTCCTCCTGATTGCTTTTGTTTTCTTTTTTTCTTTCTCTCTTCGTGCATTTATGCATTCCTCCACCTCCGTTTTCTCTAAATCGAGTACGCCTCTCCCTTTTTTGGTCAAAATTTGTGAATCCACGTGGTACGCGCGTAGAGGCAGGATCGAGACAGAAGAAAAAAAGAGAGAGAGAGAGAGAGAGAAAAAGAAAATGAAACGAAACGAGGCGAGATCCAACTTTCACTCCAAAGACGTAGGTTACGGTCCCGGGTCGTCGGCGCGTTTCGTATTCGATTCGATATGTTCGAGAGACGGGGAGAAGAAAAAAAAAAAATGACGCAATCGGTTTCATTGAGTAATCGCGCTCAAAGATAAAATCCCACTCGATCGTTCGTGATCCAATCTCTGTTGTTCGCCCGAGGATTCGCTCCCGCGGACGATATCGTCCTTCGATCTCTTTTCTCTTCCCCCCTCTCCCCGCCCACCTCCTCTTCCCCGCTCAGAAATTCGTTCGGCCCACGTCTCATATTCGCAATTCGTGAATTCGGTTGAACGCTTCATCGAAGCAATAATTAGAGCGGAAACGTCGTTTCTCGGCGACCCATTTTTTTCTTTCCCCTCGCTCAATTTCGACTCGTTCCTTCATTCTTTTAATAATATATCTCGTAACTCGAGGAATTGATGGAAACGATTGGGAAGGATTTTATTATCGAAGGATTTCGATTTATAGGGAAATTTGCGATCCGAGGTGACGCATCTCTTTTAATCAACCTTTTTTCTCTCTTCTTTCACTCGTTCGTTTCTTTCGATTCCTCGTGAAATTTTTCTTTTCGAGATGACACCCACCGAAAAATTTTCTCCTCCTCCTCCTCCCGAGGTGGTCACTAACGATCGCGACCCACTTCCAACCTTGAGGAAACCCTCTCGAGCCGAGTCGAACCAGGTCGACCAGATAATCGCCCCCCCCCTCCTCCCTCTCCCCTCCTGCCTGTCGAGAACGCGCAACTTGGCAACTCGCCAAGCGAAACGATCGTAATATAAACATCCATATCTGAATCTATACAAGCCTGTGCGTCTCTACTACTACCACGCTTTCGACGTACTTTCGTCCTCTAATTATTGTTTCGATTCGAGGAATTCGTATTCTATCCAAAGAGAGAAAGAAACGTAAAAATGGAAAATGTTTGCGAAAACATTTCGAGACGAGAAACGAGAAAGATGCTTTCCTCCCTCCCCCCTCCCCCTCCACCTTTCGGTGGCTTTTTTCCCCGGGTGTTCCGATTCTCAACCACACCCCCGCGCATCAGACAACACGGTTTTAAACGGCCGGGGCCAGACACGATCGCGCTCACCTCGGTACTTTGCTACTTTCCAGGCCTTTAATTTGGCACGTGTTCCACTCTTGGCTATTGTTCCCATGATTGTTGGGTGGGAATCGCTCTCCCCGCTTCGTGTCTTCTTCTTCTTCTTCCCCCTCCCGCCCTTTTTACCCGGTAATGCGCCCACCCACCCATCCGCTTCTCTCTCTCTCTCTCTCTCTCTCTCTCTCTTTCTATCTCTATTTATTTATCTATTTATTTAACTATTTTTATTTTTATTTATTTAACTATTTATTAACTATTTTTCTCTTGTCTCTTTCTATTTATCTATCTATCTATTTTTTTAAATATCTATCTTTCTCTCTCTATTTATCTATCTATTTAACTATCCATCTTTCTCTCGTTTCTTATCTCCCCCCTCTCTCTCATATATATATATATATATTTCTATCTTTATTTATTTATCTATTTATTTAACTATTTTTATTTTTATTTATTTAACTATTTATTAATTATTTTTCTCTTGTCTCTTTCTATTTATCTATCTATCTAGTTCTTTAAATATCTATCTTTCTCTCTCTATTTATCTATCTATTTAACTATCCATCTTTCTCTCGTTTCTTATCTCATCTCATCTTATCTCATCTCTCTCTCTCTCTCTCTCTCTCTCTCTATTTATTTATCTATTTTTCTCTCGTCTTTTTCTATCTATCTATCTATCTATCTATCTATTTCTTTAAGTATCTATCTTTCTCTCTCTATCTATCTATTTAACTATCCATCTTTCTCTCGTTTCTTATCTCATCTCATCTTATCTCATCTCTCTCTCTCTCTCTCTCTCTCTCTCTCTCTCTCTCTTTCTATCTCTATTTATTTATCTATTTATTTAATTATTTTTCTCTCGTCTCTTTCTATTTATCTATCTATCTATCTATTTCTTTAAGTATCTATCTTTCTCTCTCTATCTATCTATTTAACTATCTATCTTTCTCTCATTTCTTATTTCTCGTCTCTCTCTCTCTGTACCCGTTTCTTTCTCTCTTTCTTTCTCTCCCCCTTTCCTTTTTTCTCCCCTCTGCCCCGTCGCCGCGGGCGACTTTCCGTCGGGACGAAGCGTTTCCGACAAGTCGAGCAACGCGAGTTCGACACGCGAGCGGACCAAGGGGAGGGACGCTCGTCCCTCCGCTGCGTGCGTTCGAGCCGCGAGGATCTGTAGGAGGAGAAGGAGGAGGAGGAGGAGGGGTGACGCGTCCGAAGGGGACGCTCGACTCGTTCGAAGAGGTTCGAGCCGCGGCCGATTCCCGTTCCGGGATCGAGTCGCGCTCGAGAGCCGGCAGTTTTTCGAAAACGAACGGGATCGTCTGGTCGCGAGGAGGGGTGGGATAAAACGAGTTCCTTTTACGAATTTTTATTATTATTATTATTATTATTATTCTCGACGCTTCGAGAATTCTTCCTCCCTCGAGAATGATAGATAGATAGAGAGGGGGATGGGAAGTACGGATGAAGAGCATTCCCTTGATCCCTTGTCTTAGTCTAATCGATTCGAAGGAAAGGAAAGGGGGTGGGGTGGGGGAACATTTGGAGTTGGAAAGTAAGTTTCGAATCCGGTTTCGAAACCAAACCTAGCTACCTACCTCCCTCCCTCCCCCTCCCCAATCCGTCTCTGTTCCATCTCTTACCACCCCGTTCATGTTGCATGAGAGTAGCGCGTACTATATATATATATATATATATATAGTAGAACGGGGGTGGCGGGCGGCAGCCGATCCACCGCACAATTTTTTCCCCATTGATCCAGATTCTGCGATCGTTTTTCCAGGAGCTGAAGGAGAGCTTCAATTACGGTCTGTTCTGCCCGCCGGTGAATGGGAAAGCCGGAAAGTTCTTGGACGAGGAACGTCGCCTAGGCGACTATCCGTTCAACGGGCCCGTCGGATACTTGGAGGTAAGATATTATTGTATCTCTCTCTCGATATATATGTATATATATATTAAGACGCGTGGCAATGACAGAGGAAGCCTCTCCCCTTGGTTCGAATTTTCATCCCTGACCTCGCCACTATTCTCGTCGAGGAATAATAGCCGAGTTGAACGCGAGGGTTTAAACGAGGCTGGCTGCGAGGAGGGAGGGAGGGAGGGAGGGAGGGTGGCGCATTGACGCGGGCGAAAAGGTTGCCTCGGCTTCCGAGATTGGCCGTCAAAGGGAAGAAAGGAGAGGGGTTTGCGAAGGGCCGCGCGAGACTCTTCAGTATCGAGGAGTTTGCTCGAGAACTCTCTTTATCCCTCCCCTCCGTTTGCGCGCGCGGGTCAAGGAGGGTCCGCGTGGCTATTTTTTCCCCGAGCGCCTACTTTTTCTCCTCCCCTCCTTCCTTCCGCCTGAGAGCCAGCCGAGAAGAGGAACGATCCGCGACGAGAAAGTGAAATAAAGAAGAAAGAAGAAAAAAAAGGGGGGGAGGGGGGAAGAGACGCGAGGAGTGATTCTCGAGAGAATGAAAAATGCAGATGAGATTTCCTTCCAAGAGGATCATGGATCGCGATGTCGCGTCGATGGAGATTTTTCGTCGGTGGGAAGTCGATGCACCGGGACGATGACTGTTGAAACCTGGGGATCCGGGAAAAACAAATAATCCCTCGGTCGGTTAACGAGATCTGGATCTTGCCCGCGGTTTTCTTGCGTAACCGGATCTAGTGCTCATCTCGGTGTTGGCGTTCCTCTTCTTTTTCTTCTTCTTCCTCTTTTTCTTCCTCCTCCCCCTCCTCCTCCTCCTCCTCCTCTTCTTGCCTCGATCTCCGTTGACGCGATCGAGTTCAGTGTCGATAGCTCGGTCTCGCCACGGGGATTCACTTTCTAGGATAAGTTGAGTCGCATCGCAAAACTCTTCCATCTTGGAACGAGAGATTTCCGATTTCTCTTCGTTTCGTTCCGCGATGGATACAACGCGATCGAGGAGGAAATAATTGGCAATGGAACGCGCGTACGTGTGCGTGCGTGTGTGTGACGCGTGCACTGGTCGAGGGAGGGAGCGTATCTACCACCCCTGCTCCTTTGATCGTTGCATAATTAATCGCCCTCCTCTATCCGACGTTAATTAAACGGTGAGAGTTTTTCTTTTTCGCCGCGCGAAAGAGATGGCCTCGAGATTTTTTCCTTTTTCTCTTTCCAAGGGGCACGGCCTTGAGCCACTCGGCTCAATTTTCACCTCTACCATTTCGCGAAATATTTCAACGTCGAGCCGGATGATGTAGATAAAGTGGGAACGTTCGAACACGGTGTGCACGGTGTGTACGCAACGCTTGTTTCACTTTTCTCTTTCTTTTTTCTCTTTTCCTTTTTTTTTCTTTTTTTTTGTTTTGTTTTTTCCTCCAGAGTTGCGGCCAATATCGCGGCCGGTGCACTCGGAACGCGGATAGAAATAAATAAAACGCGGAGCGTTGGACGGGGAGCCATAGATCAGCGGTATTCGGTACCGTCGCTATTCGCCACGCCGCCTACCTTTTTTTCTTATCTCGGACACGCGCACGCGCACACGGAGCTCCGTCGATCGAGCCGACCGACTCGTCGCGCCTCCTACCCGACTTTTACGTAATTTTCGCTTCCTCGAGAAACTATTCGATTCCGATCCGTTTACAAACGAACGACGCTGATTTCAGATTTCTCGATATTCGATTTGGGAAACGAAGCAATTAACGAGAAATCCTTCTCCCTCCTCGCCAAAGCGACCGATTACACGCGTATCGAGTCGAGAAGCAAAACGATGATTAAACGCACGCTGCGAAAAGCCTGTCGCGACGATGAGAACCGTTGCCTTCCGTAATAACGTGATCGGCCGAGCGACGGTTCGAGTCACGGAGCCACGGTTCTTCCATCGCGCGGAAAAGATACGCGTCCCGTGATACCCCTCTCTCAACACCACCGACCGTTAAGCCGAGAGTATTACCGAGATCACCTTGGTATCCGAGGTGATCACCACGATTCTCTTTGCCCGCCAAGTCGGCCAAGAGTCAGAGTTCGCATCGCGTCGTCGGGCTTCTCTCGAGTTAACGACCGATTGACCGACCGAGTTGCGTAAAAACGAGCGAGGTGTTGGTCACGGCCGATAAGGGACGAGAAATCTTTCGTCCTGTCTCTAATTTACATCGCGATTCCGGATCCCGTGGATGATCATAATTGGTGGTAACGGTAGTCATTAGCGCGGGCGATATTGCCTATCCGTCGGTAATCTAACGCTTCGAACCACGATGCCTCCGATAATTACAAAGAAGATGTAACGCCACCGGGAAGCGACATGGCGAATCCTCCATTAAACCGGGATAATTTTATATATATATATACACACACACGTTTTGCCTTCCTATACGGTATGTTTCTCGTGGGTCGATGAGTCGAGGGGGGGGAAAAAATGAGCTTCTTTTCTCTTCCCATCGGACTCTCTATTAGGTGGGTGTGCAGGAAGGGTTAGACTCGTGGCATTTCACGAGACTTCGCATCGAAACGCCCACTTCGAAAATAAATGGAGAGTGTGTATACGCTGTATTCTGCAATTTTTTTTTATTTTTTATTTTTTTTTTTTTTTTTTTTTTTTTGCATATAGAACGTTTCACGTGAACGTTAAATCTTGATTCACGTCAAGATTTCTCTCCGAAAAATAAATTTTCAGATAAAAGAATGCGTGAAATGTTGGTATATTTTTTTTCTTTTTTTCTTCTTAAATATTTTTTCATAAGAAATATCAACCTACCAAAATTTGACTCTGTAATTTTTAATCTTATTTAATTCTAATCATGAGATATATTATACTTGTACTCCTCATTTCCTTTTAAAAAATCTTCGAATAAAAATATTCAAAACGGTACGTGCAAAATGATATAGAAAAATTCAATTTACACGTGCGATTTATATAAATGCCAATGGGAGGGAGGTCAGGTGTCGTTATTCCACACCTGGGCGTGTGCGCGCGCGCGTTCCGTCGCATCTCTATCGGCCATAATGTCACGATGATCAAAGAGCCTACGCCACGATCCCATTTTTAATTCGCAGCTCAAGTACAAAAGACGGGTCTACAAGATGCTGCACCTGGATGAAAAACAGTTGAAGGCGATGCACACGAGGACGAACTTGCGAAGGTTGCTCGAGTACGTGGCAAACAGCCAGGTCGAGAAGATCGCCAAGATGTGCAGCAAGGGCCTGGATCCTAATTTCCACTGCCAGGAAACCGGAGGTAAAGAAAAAAAAAATTTCCTAAAACTTTTTCTTATCCTTCAAAAAAAAGATTAATCTCATTTGCTTAAAAAATTTTTTTCACGAATTACGATCCATCGATCGATCGATCGATCGACCCGCTCTCTTCCTTCGTATTCGAATCCAATATTCTGACGAATTCGCAGAGACTCCCCTCACCTTGGCCACCACGTTGAAGAAACCCTCGAAGGTGATAATAGCGCTGGTGAACGGTGGCGCGTTGTTGGATTATCGAACGAAGGAGGGTTTGACGGCGATGCATCGCGCCGTGGAGCGGAACAGTTTGGAAGCTGTGAAGACGTTGCTCGAGCTCGGCGCGAGCCCCAATTACAAGGACACGAAGGGCTTGACGCCGCTCTACTACAGCGTCATCTACAAAACCGATCCGATGCTGTGCGAAACGTTGCTCCACGACCACGCGACGATAGGCGCCCAGGATTTGCAGGGATGGCAGGAAGTGCATCAGGTCTCGCTTTTCACCTTTTCGCCCTTCTCAGTCTCCCTCCCCTCTTCTCCTCCCTCCTTCTTTTTCCGATAACTGCTCTGCCCCCTCCTCTTGTTCGAAAAAAACGGGAAAGGGGAGGAGAGGGTGGTTTGAAGGACAGAGGGAGAGAGGGGGGAGAGTTTTATAATTATAATCGCACATCCGCGTGTCTTTCGATAATCGATAACGTAAAACTCTTCCCCTCCCCCTCCCCCTCTCCGCGCGCCCCCCCTCGCATGTTCGCAGGCCTGCCGCAACAACCTGGTCCAACACCTGGATCACTTGCTCTTTTACGGTGCCGACATGAACGCGCGTAACGCGTCCGGCAACACGCCGTTGCACGTATGCGCTGTGAACAACACGGACTCGTCGTGCATACGCCAGTTGCTGTTCAGAGGCGCGCAGAAGGACAGCCTGAATTACGCGAACCAGACTCCCTACCAGGTGGCGGTGATCGCTGGGAACATGGAGCTGGCCGAGGTCATTAAGAATTATCAGCCGGAAGAAGTTGGTGAGTTGGCGGGCGGAGGCGAGCAGGGATATACCACGGAGAGATGCGGAGAATAGGTGAAGGAGAAATTGACTCGCGCGAGTTTCCTTTTCTTTCGCGCGACTTCGTGGATGGATGGATATTTTCTTCCTTTTTTTTTTTCTTCTTTCTCGTGTCTCGAGCACCGCCTCCCCGAATTCGTTCGAATCTAATCTGGTATATCGCGTAGGCGACGATCGATCAATTTTGAAATTCCGGCGAGGAGCGAAGAAGTAATGTAAAGATCGATCGATAAGGACGATATCGTCGGTATCGGTCGGTATCATCGGTCCCGCGAGACGGAATCGGCGAGACGATTGGTTACGCGGCGAAGATTAAGGGACGACACGAGGAACGCGGATTATCCGATGAAACGATAACTTGGATCGATTGTTCGGAAAATTTATTAGATATGTAGCACGTCACGAATTATCTTAACACTGGCATGTGCATGCAACGTCGAATTGTATAGAATGCTTCGTTTCTTTCTTTCTTTCTTTCTTACTTACTTACTTACTTTTTTTTTCTCTCCTTCTCTTTCCTCGTCTTCCCAAGACAACACGCTTCAGCGCTTGCTAGTTAGCGTAGCGAGGAGTAGAATAGTACAATCGTAGACTAGTCCAAATGTAAAGTGTAAATATATAATATACGAAAGATATATATATTTACGTATACATATAATCTATATGTAATTGTGCGTGTTTCTGTGTCTCTGTGCTGTATGACAAAAGTACCGTAAAATTGTAACAATTGTCTGATGGGATCTTTGGTGGTGATGGTCTTGTAAGACGTCGAGCATCGAGCATTTGTACACTTATATGATATATATATAAGTAACGATTAAAGTTTGAACGCTTTTTTGAGTAACTAATACTAACGATACCGCCCATATATTTCGATCTCGTCCACGATCTTCGCTGCTCACGGATTTCCTCTCGAGTTCGAGAAAACACGGATAATAAATAATCGTTGAAAAATAGAAGAGGAAAAAGAGGACGACGAAAATCCGTCAGCATCGAAAGTCGAGGCGAGACAAGTTGACCGTTAATGTTTTGGTAGTTTCTCGACTTTACTTTATTGTGTAACTTGATCCACGCGGGCCGTTGAAATATCTCTCTCTCGACCCGTCAAATGGAAAGAGTGCGAATGCGAGGAAGATGGCCTCTACTTCGTTTCTCTTCGAGAGAAATTCAAAGGTCCTTTCGAAGGTGAATTCGATCACCCGAAAAAAGCGCACGCGCCGTGTTTTCATTCAACAACAACAACAACAACACCGTCGAAAGTGAACGACGCGGTTGTGTTGATCACTTTTCCCCTATAATAACGATCATATTGTATCGTGCAAAACGGATACAATATACATACACGTCGAATGCGTGACTGTTGCGTGTGCTTCTCACCGCTTTCTTCTGTAACTAACCAACCACGTATTATAACCAGCCGTTCGATCGTCGTTGTTCCTCCGCAAACGCGCGTCACGTAATCATCAACGCCTCGAGTTTAACAATTTGTTAACAACACCGTGTATGCGTGTATGAGTGCCAGCTTGCGAGTCCGCTTGAAATTTTGCGAATCGACGAAAACGAAAGAGAGAGAGAGAGTGAATGAGCGAGAGCAAATTTTTTCTTCACAAAAATTCCATACACACACACACGCACGCATACGCATTCATTTTGGACTCGCGAGCGGTATATATAGAGAGAGAGAAAGAGAGAGAGATCGCTCGAAAGACGAGGACGAGCATACGATTTAAGAGAGCGGCGTCTAATTGTAAGGCTAAGTAATCCTTTCTTTACTTAACCTTGCAACCCTCGATTTTCCAGTACCGTTTAAAGGGCCGCCACGCTACAACCCGAAACGGCGCTCGGTGGCGTTCGGAGGCACGTCGACGATGACCACTAGCTGCTCGGCCAGCAACTTGGGCACCCTGACCAGGATACCGTCCGCCGAACACCAACACGCCTCTGGCGGAACAGGAGGAGGAGGAGGAGGAGGGGGAGGTGGTAGCCTGACCAGAACGATCTCAGTGGAGCAGTACGCGGTGACGAGAGTACCGTCCGCCGAGCAATACGCGACCGGCAACCTGACCAGAGTACCGTCCACGGAACAATACGCCAGCCCTATCGCGACCGCGACCTCCACCACCGCCAATAACAACAACAACAACAGCAATAACAGCACAGTGTCGAGGCTGTCCACGGGGGATCATCATCACCATCATCACCACCACCATCATCACCATCAATACCAACCGGCAACGAGCGCCACCGGTACGCTTACCAGAGTGCCGTCCGCCGAGCAATACACGACCGGCACCCTCACCAGAATACCGTCCGCCGAGCAGTACGCGAACAGTATCGCGAGCAGGACGGCGGGGGAGCCGCATCATCACGCCGCCGCCCTCGCCCCCCGAGTACCGTCCATCGAACCGACGACGACGACGACGACGACCAGAAACGACCAGATACAGAGAATACCGTCCTCGGATTACCAGAGCCCGAATTCGCTGAGGGATCCTAACGCGAGGTAAGCATAAACTGTCTTTGCGATCGAACAACGATCGGTAAAATCGGGATCTTTTTTTTCTTTCTTATCCACTCCTACATCTGTCTGTCTGTCTAATTTCGATCAAGGTCGAGATCCATGTTCCTCTTCTCCTTTTATATATATATATTTCCCTCCCCACCTCCTCTCCCGATATTAATCTCCGAGAAAAATTGTTTGGATCGATTGTTGGATAGGCGAGGGAGGGAGGGAGGGAGGGGGGGAAGGAAGGAGAGGAGATACGCGCGTTTAAAGCAAAGACAATTTACGCTAATCTCGCGAGATTTAGTATCGTGTATCGAGAGTATCGAGTATCGTGTCCAGTCACGTATACTACGACGGTATTATACGAAGTGTAATACGCTCCATTTCAAGATTACCGACCACCGCGGAGAACTATCAGAACGTAAGAATGGAGGGACTGACGAGGCTGCAAGAACACCGGCTCGAGCTTCAACACCGTCTCGACATGCACAGAACGATGGAGATGCCGCCCTCGCCCTCGCCGAGCAGCAGGAGTCTAGCTCCTTTCAGCTCGGCCAGCTCGAGCCTATCCGAAGGCAGCAATCAACCGTCCGGTGAAGATTCAGCCAGCATCGTCACAGGTATACATAAATACATACGCATACCAGGTTTATTTTTCCACGATATTTCTTTCTCTCTCTCTCTCTCTCTATATCTATCTATCTATCTATCTTTCTCTCCGTCTGTCGCGCCAGACAGAGAGAATACACACGCGCACGAAGAGAGAGAGAGAGAGAGAGAGAGAGAGAATGCGTCCTTCTTCTGCGGAATCGCGCACACCCTTCATCGTTGAAGATTCCCCCCCCCTCCTCTCGAGAGAGATCCTCGTCGCTGTACGTGCGTTGGGACACGCGAAGCGTGATCCCCCTTATGCGACACTGTGAGAGAGCGAGAGAGAGAGGGAGAGAGAAAGAGAAAGCGCGAAACAGGTGTAGTAGAAATTTGTTGTGTATTTGGCGTGACTCGAACGTCGAAACCATCATCACCATAATCAGAAATGGTAAAGCTGGGCCGTTATTACGACGAATTAAGACTCGCGAGATATATATACGTATATTTTAGCTCTGCCGTGTGGATGTAACCGTAGCGGCACAACGTTGGACATTCCGTCAGCCAGCCGACTCCCCCCACCACGTACACGTGTATATATATATATATTTATTATACCAGTTGGGCAATTTAAAAGAGAGAAAAAGAAAAAGGAAGGCGGATACCGTTTTAGCGTTGAGCTAAAAGCGCCCATCTTATGTTTACATCCCGTTTAAAAGTATATACATATATATATACATATATATATAGCGTTTGCATGACGTTCGCCGCTCTAAAAAGCAGACCGTAAAAAAAAAAAAAAAAAATGTTGAAATTTCAACCGACCACCCTTGTTCCGTGAATTTTTTTTTAGACAAGAGTCTCGGCGATACAGCTTCCGACGTGATTAGCGATAGTTCAGGGGTGGGAACCTCGCAGTCGGACACTACCAATTCCCTATCGATACCGGGGACCACGGTTGTCTGCGTCGAGAGTTATAACAGCGGAATACTAGGCCATCTGAATATCAATCAAGGAGATATCTTGGAAGGTATTTGACACCGATTATTATATCTTCTCTCTGTTGTTATCTCCCCCCATTCCGTCCTTCACATCTCGTGCTCTCTTATCCGGCCGATAAAGAAAGGAAAAACAAGCGACCGTTGATTTCTCTTTTTTTCATTCGAGGTAACTCGAGATCAAAATTCTTACAATTCGATACAAAAAACGAGGAATGCTCTCGTTGCTTCTATCGTTGCACGTTTGTTTCTTGGACAGTGACAGGGGCGACCGATTGCGGCCTTCTCGAGGGTGTTCTTCGCGGACAGGGCACCGGCCTTTTCCCAGCCCACTGCGTGCAGGAGGTCAGGCTTCGCCATACCAACATCCCACTGGGCCCTCAGCCCTCGAGGGATGGCCGCAACCCAAGGGTGTTGGGCCGTAGGGAATCGCAGCACAAGTATTTCGCTACCGCTCCCAGATTGAAGAAACCGTGAGAACCCTTATATTCTACCTTTTTACCTTATTTTTTTTTTTTTTTCGAATAATCCAATTGTCCCGTTTTTCACAGAGTCACGTCCGAGCCTCGCACAGTGGTGCTGCATCGTTCGAGGAAGGGTTTCGGATTCGTGTTACGGGGCGCCAAGGCGACCTCGCCTTTGATGGAGTTGACGCCATCGGCCAGATACCCTGCCTTGCAGTACCTGGACGACGTCGATCAAGGAGGAGTGGCGGATCTGGCCGGTCTTCGAAAAGGCGATTACCTTATCCAAGTAAGCTTCCTTTATATATACATATATATTTATATATATATTTATATATATTTATTTATATTTATATATATTTATTTATATTTATATATTTATTTATATTTATATATTTATTTATATTTATATATTTATATATTTATATATTTATTTATATTTATTTATATTTATATATTTATATTTATATATATATTTATAATATATATTATATATATATTTATATTTATATATATATTTATAATATATATTATATATATATTTATATATTTATATTTATATATATTTATTTTTATTTATATATATTTATATATATTTATATATATTTATTTATATTTATTTATATTTATATATATTTATATATATTTATATATATTTATTTATATTTATATCTTTATTTATATTTATATATATTTATATATTTATATTTATATATATTTATATATTTATATATATTTATATGTATTTATATATATTTATATATTTATATATATTTATATATATTTATTTATATTTATATATATTTATATATATTTATATATATTTATTTATATTTATATATATTTATATATATATATATATATATATATATATATATATATATATATATATATATGTTTCGAATGGTTTTCCACTTCTCGATTATTTTCACAGATCAACGGCGAGGACGTGACGACGGCGTCGCACGAGCACGTAGTCGACCTGATACGAAAATCGGGCGAGTTGGTACGAATGACGGTGGTCTCGCCGATGATCAGCCTTCCGAACTCGCAATCGGCAGCCCTTCTGCCAACTAGTCAACCGATTCAGAGACAGTACGCGACCCTCCCTCGGAAAGGTAACAACAACGTGGCGATTGGGGGCACGCTGGGCAGGTCACCTGCCCCCATGCCTCCACGAAGGGATCCAAAGACGACTCTGAGCGTTGGCCGGGCGCGGGCGAGATCGATGGTGGCTGGATTAGGTAAAAAGAAAAGGAAAAATCGACGAAGAAGGATAATTCCAAGAACGATAAGAACGACTTTTTCGCAGAAGGTGGTGGGGAGAGGGACGATCGCGACGAAATCACGTCGACGGGGGCTAAATCGAGCAGCGCGGAGTCTATCCATCTTCCCCAGCAGCCATCGACCGGGCCCAACACTGGGCAAAACACGCCGGTTCAACCGAGGACGGCCAGCATCCGATCGAGGCCCACCTCCAGCAGGATCACCGCCGCTGAATTGGAGGTACGCGTGGGTGAATCGCGATGTATTTGTTATTATCTCTCGGTCATCTTCACGTTTGCTCGGTGAACGAACGATCCGCTTCCCCGTACTTCTCCTCGAATGGCAGAATTGCACGAGAAAACCGAGGCTTCAGCTTTGTCCTTCCTTTCTTCCAGGAACTATTTCAGCGGCAGCAAGGTAGTGCCAGTGGTCAGTACAGCTCGTCCATGATGAGCTCTCACTTTCAAACTGGTCAAGCTACCAAGTCGCATCCTTCCTCGCCTGCAAAGACCGGCAGGGTATACGCGAGCGTAGCGGAAATGAAACGCAAAGGCAAAGTAAGGAATAATACTTCCCCTCCAAATTTAAATCGCATATCTTTCTTCTTATTTCTCTTCGTCTTTCGAAGAAATTTTTTAGCGAATCCTTCGTTACGACGATTTCTTTTTTTTTTTTTTTATCTTCGATCGTGTGCGAACAATGGTGTAGACTTGGTGTAATTGCTGTAGGATTTAAATTTCGCTCCGTCCCGTTGCCTTTTCTAAGGATGCGAGAAGAATTTGTCGCTCTAGAATCGGGAAAAATCCTTAGAATCGGCAAACTCACACTTCGAACGCAACTTTAACTCATTTGCCCCCCCCCCCTCTCGTAATATTAACCCAAAGGTAGATTTATTGTGGTTGTCGATAACCCCCATATTCATAGAATTATATCTTTTGCCATTTATTAATTAATCGCCAGCCGTTCCATCCTTTGTCGTTTAATCACCGTTTATTATACGACGCAAGAGTTACAAAGAATTTTTCAGAGAGGTTAAAACTCCTCGATGCATGCTACCTAGCGGTGACGGTGGCTGTTTTTACGCATGTGTGTTATAGTTTTCTCGCAAGCCAGCACGAGTGTACAGCAAGGGGCGCTCCTGGTACGAGAGAGACAACGAGGACGACTTATATTACTGATCGAAAATACTTTGTTTCTAGCGCGTCCGTGACTTGCATGATTCCAGGTGACTAAGCCATTTGCTAATGAAAATCCGATGCTCGAAAGGGCATCGGATATCACTTTCAGCTTTATGAACACGCCTCGCAGAACTAACCACGTGTATCCATGAAATGAACGTTTTAATTACTTTGCTTACACTTTTTGCATGATCGTGCAGCTTCTTCCCCCGTATAATCGAACCTTACGCGCTTATAAACCGATTTTCCATTTTCCGTCTTAAATCGTCGCGTCGTTAAGTTTTTAAATATCAGCGGAATACAGCGACATCTCGAAAAAAAATGTAGAGAAAAGAAAAGGACAGACGAACCAAATAGATAGAGAGAAAAGTGTAAATAGACACATGTTGATACGGAATTACCGACCTACCTGCTTTTTGTGTTGCCGCTTTTACGAAATTAAATCGCGATTAATTGTACATAACGTGTACACAAGTATCTCGATTATCATTACGCGATTCTCGAATATATATACATATATCGCTCGTTACTACGTCGGCAATGTAGTGTATCCAGAGCTATTGTTTCGTTGAACGCTCTTCTCCTCTCCTCATCGACGAGTTTCTAGATCCCAATAAGATTTGTCGGCTTGTTCACAGTTGAACTCGAGGGTGCGATTCTTCGGTGGATTGGGCGGTGGTTCCGATCTTCATCGAGACTTTCACAGTACGCCGGACTTGAATGTGCAGGTGCAGTCGTCCATTTTAGCTCCGAAAGGGCACAGAAGCCAAGAGGACGTGAACGCGTTGAATGGTAGAAACGGGCTTCCACCACCGAACCATCCGCCACCTCCGCCACCTGTCGGTCAAGTAGTCAAAGTGAACGTGGGCGCTAATGTGCCGGATGTAGTCACACCGGCCTCTGTCTACGATAACATGGCTCATATACAGCAAGTCAAAGGTGTATATATATATATATATATATATATATATACGTATATATATATACACATATATATTCCACGCGTATTTCGACGCGTTGCCGGCCGAATCGGTCGTTACTTATCCGGAATAAATTTCAACGGACGGATAATAATATGTATAACGTATTTTTTTTTTCTTTCCCGTTCTATGTAGAATTGGCAGCCGCGACGGTGGATGGAAGTTACGGCGTGATGTCGAGCTTCCGACCTTCGAACAGCGCAAAACTGTACGCCTCGCCGGAGGACATGAAGACTGTGGGGTATCGTTCCCGTAGCCTGCCAACCCATACGACCCGTTGCCACGTGAGGAAGTCGCACAGTTTGCGCACCACCAACAACACGACGTTCAAACCGTTGAACAGCCAGCAGAACGCGAACAACGCGGTGAGCAACAACAACCAAGTGAACAACAACCAGTCGGCCAACAACCAATACGCCCAACCTTTGAAGACGAATAGAAGTCACAGCACGATCGGTATCAGGGAGAGAAAGAAGAAGGGTATCAGTACCAGTTCCTCGATCACCAATCTCTCGTCCGTGGCTAACAACAACACAGGGAACACGGTAGTGGCAGCGAACACGGCACCGCCTATCCCAGAGCCGGATTACAGCCTCTCCGAGTCGGAGAACGACGAGGGCGAGGAGGAGACCGACGACGACGGGGAATCGGAGATCGCCAAGGAGTTGGAGAAGGCGGCCGCGAGAGAGAAGTTGGAATCGACTCGGGAAACATCGGGCAACTCGAACACCTCCGGCTCCAGTTCGTCGGGCAGCAGCTCGTTGCCCCACTCCTTCAGCGTGGAGGAGATTCAAAAGGTGAGGACGCAATTGAAGTCTTCGAAAAGTCATCCGAACGACTTCCTGCTGCAGCAAACGCAACAATCCTTGGCCGAGGACGGTGACAATAGCTCGAGCGGAGTGAGCTCGGACCAGGACGTGCCTGTAGGTCCGCCGACGGGTTTCGACGACACGACAGCGAGAAATCTTGCCAACGAAACTGGCCAGCATCCGGCCACGGTGCTCTCCGTGGAAAAGGAGGCCAATCCGAAAAGAACGGGCTACGGTGGCAGCGGATTATTGACGCGGCACGCGGTCAGCTTGGCCCAATTGCCGCCACCGATCGAGGCGGATGCCGAGGAGCAGAGCAACGATTTGTTCGTGCCACCGCCACCAGAGTTCAATGCGGGACCGTCTGCCGGGAACGGAGACGAATTGGTATTTGCGCCGCCGCCTCAATTCTGCGACAACAAACAACAAGCGCAACAGCAACAGCAACAATCGCAACAGCAACAGCAACAGAATCGCGTTAAGATCATCGGGGCGATACCGAAAGTTACCAACAATCAAGTAAAAGCTTCCGGTGGACGATTGCATAATCAGTGAGGAATAATAGTCGCGAACGATCGCCGATGAACGGACGCGTTCGGGTCGCGTGATCACGTTGTTCGATCACGATCTGTCAGAGTCAATTTAATCTTTCCGTAATTAACCTTTCTCTCCATCCGAGATAATTGTGCGCACGCAGCATACGTTGTTGCGCATGTATCCTGAATATCATCTGTTCCGTCATTCGGCCGAAACGAAAACCTAACCTAAAATAATAATGCGATTATTTGCAATATATTTTTTTCACACGATATTTCCCGTGCGGGGGAGGGGCAGTTTTTTAAGAAACAAAACGCGCGCGTCGTCCCTATCGCATACTATCCATAATATCCTTTGATCGAGCGTCGTTTGGATTGATTCGATCAATGATCTGTGGTAGTCAAGTGAACGATGTATTCAGTGAATTTTTACCGTAAAAATACAACTTAGAATATGAATCGTACGAACCGCAGATACGTTAGATTTAAAAAGTCGTGCGTGCAATGCTTTCTACTTGCGAAACGATATAGAACCACATTCGTAAATGTCAAAATACTATAAATGTCTCGTGGAATGGCCTAAGAGGTGAGAACGAGAGAGAGAGAAAAAGATCTATATACCGTATTGTAGTTCGTAATTAGAGAGAAAAAACAAAGTATGCGAGCAACAGAGAGAAAGAGAGAGAGAGAGAGAGAGAGAGAGAGAGGCAGAGACATAGAAATAAAAAAACAAAAAAGTAAGAATAGTTCTATGAGATGCGTGTGTATGTGTGCGAATGTGCGCGTGTATATGTAAGAAACGTAGAGAATGAATGTATAGCGTATATCGGTTTGTTTTTCATATTTCTAACGAAGTACGACGCGTGTTTAATACTTTTACATATAACGATCTTTATCCTTAAACGCCATCAACTTCTCTCATTCCATCGCATAAAAAAACAAAAAAAAAAAAAAAAGGCATTTTCGAAAAACAACGCATCGAAATATCAAATCGAAGACATGAATCGGTGCTGCTAATCGAAATTCATTTTTTTTTTTTTTTTTTTTTTTTTTTTCCCATAACGGACATAACATAACATAAATTCGAGAGCATCGATGCAAAAAAATAATCAAAGATGCCGAATTAATGGGTTAATTAAAGTAAAACGCGCGCGCGCGAAATTGAGTTCATTTTGTTTGTCTCGTGTTTAGACTGCTCAAGAGCCTAATTAAAAAGTTCTACTCACAAAGTCATTAGAAATTGTTTCTAGTTTGTAATAACGAGTAATAGCATTACGACGAGTATGAATTTATCTCTAAGCTCGTAATCGCGTTAATAGAGGCGCACTGTACTACGTTAACGCACCAACATTATTCAGCTTGTAAGATAGATCGTATTCCTTCCATTTGAATCAGGCTCCTAAGAGTCGCGAGATGTGTAATACATTACGATATATATTTCCTTCGGTAAAAAAATAATATCTATTGTATTTATTCACAAAAGAAGAAAACGCAATGTTCCTCGATTGAACAATTTCTTAATGAAGAAAATCAAAAATTAATTCTTCTTTTTTAATCGAATAACCTGCATTGATTTATCCTGTATATAGTATATAATAATGAATCGGCAATAAGGAAAGAAATAAAGAAAGAAAATCTCGCGTCTCTCGGCGACACTGCTACATAGTGTATATATATATACTGAACAACATTGCTACGTATTAAATATCTATAACGATGGAACGATTATTATCATCACTTTTATGATCACCGCGATAGATTTAAGCGATATCCATGAAAGCAACGTCCTTCCTAATTATTGTTTTTATGCCTTTTCAAGTTAAATCATATTCATATACAAACGGTGAAGTATGATGTTAAGTCAATGCATGCTTGTTAAAGCATGAATAAAAAACAGTTTTGAGTCGAAGAAAATCATATTAAAGATAAGTATTAAATGTTCCTTAAATATTTTATTGTTTGTTTTCGATCGATAAAAACGAAAAATCGCTGATGCGTGTATATCGTTTCAAAAACTGATTGATCGACTGGTTGATTCGGATTAGTAAAGCAATATTGTACGCATTACAACGGCTCGTGTAATAATAAAACGTTTCAAGAATACAATTTTATCTTTGTTTGCGATCTTAAGCAAATAGCATTGCCGATTACACTAATTTTTTCGTGCACGCAAACTTTCTTAAAAAGGAAATACAAAGGTTAAAAGATATAAATACTGTGTCACGTAAAAATGGTACATCTTGTATGTTGGATCTTATATTTTTCAAAGATCATATATAGTTTTCAACTATTCGTTTAAAAAAACATATTTCTGCTGAATATGTTTTTAAAATGCTAATTGTTTGCAAATATATTTCTTACAATTATCAAAAAGTCATTTTCATGATTTATTTTTACAACATTCATTGAGATTTTCGAAATCATGAAAAAAAAAAAAAGAAATAAAAAAAAACAAATTCAGTAGAATAATGTTTTTAAAAATTAAACTGTTTAAAATTTGAAAAAATTTTCAAGATAATCCAATAGTTATATTCTTGCCAAATGTGTAATATATAAAAATTTATGAAAGAATTAACATCCATTTCACGATAAATAACATTTATATATCACATCAACTTTTTGTAATGTTCTATTTTTGAAACTATTTGTTTTCATCAAACTATTTGAATAATATGATTACACTTTAAAATGCTTCAAGTTCGCGCAAAATTATTTAAAAGATATAATATCTGTTTATCTATATCCCTAGAATTTGTTACTAAACAACTTTTATCTCGTTACGTAAGACGATAGAATGTTTTATAGCTTTGAAACAAATTTTGAAACAAAAATTACGTGTAGCAATATTTGTTAAATTATTTTTTCCTAAACAAAGACAGTATGAGTTCATTATTAATGGTGAACAAAATATAAATATATTTTAAAAATTATTGGAAAAAACTAAAAATGAATTTATAATCCTGGATAGCTGAATAAACATTTGTTATCCAGATACAACGAATATATTGCAATAGTTTCAATTTATTTATTAAAGATAATAAGTTTAAAATTTTAATCTTTCGATATAATCAATATCATGTTTTGATGGATATTACCGATAAAGTATTAATGTAATTACATACATACCTGATATGTATATACATTTAATATTCAAAAACATGTATATACATTTGTTTACAAAATATTTTATCACTTTAAACATGAAAGAACGCAATTTAAATTCAATTTTAAATCATCTTTTTTTTTGCATATATTTTTTGTATTATTTTACAATCATTCATCCACATTTGATCCATTTACTTTTTCTTAACCTTACTTATCATCTTGCGAATTCATATCTTTGTATTATATTGTATTACGAGTTGCAAAATACATGCAATTTTTTGATGATAAATAATAATCGATCATGTTCAAATAATAATGGTATATTTTAATGAACCTCACTTATATATTTATTACATTTGTTTTTTTATTTATAAATTTTATTTCTAATTTATTTATAATTATATATATATATATATATTAAAATAAAATATCGTACACTTCTAAAGGAAAATAAATATTAAATTATAAAATGCAATACTAGTTATTGATATCCATAGCAACAATTGTGTACACAACACAATTTTAAATTGATCAAGCTTAGCGAAATATAAACATGACTAGTGAAAGAAATATAAAGTTACATGTAAAATATATTATTTAATAAATTAATCTTTTAACTATGAGGCATCAAACTGTTCTTATATATATATTATTGGATAATTAACTCTCTCGATTATAACGCTAAACTATTTAATTTCAAAAATGTCGACTGAGAAGGTAGGTTAATATATTTATTATTACATATATTTATTATTAAGAAGAGTACAATTTTTTTACTTGTTGAATAGCATTTAAAATTTTAATTATAATAAAAAAATATTTAAAGATTATAATAAAGAAAATATTTATTCAAAATATATTGATATCAGTATTTATTTTATTATTTTATTATTATTTTATATATAACTATAATTACTTGTCAAATATTTTGGTGCAGGTTCTTTATCAGTTATATCAACCTCATGGTTCTGGTACTGTTTATATTTCATGGCGCCCTGGTAATAGTACTCATTTAGCAACTACTGGTTATGATTCCTCAGTTGCTATTTTTGATAGACAGGGTGATTTACAAGAACGTATTCAAATTGCTGGTCTTTGCACTGGTTTTGGATGGGATTCCGATGGAGATCTATTGGCTATTATATCTCAAAATTCATCAGCTATTATATTATGGGATGCAACAACTGGAAAAAAAACACAAATTGATGCTGGTGTAAGAGATGGATTAACATGTATGATATGGGCAAAAAGAACTTGCTTATTAGCAGTAGGAACACAAAAAGGAAATTTAATACTTTATGATCATATTAATTCAAAGTATGTTATTGTGTTTTTTTATATGTATAATATAAATTTATACATTATTGTATAGTTATATATATTAAATGATGAATTAATATGTAGACGAATACCAATTTTGGGGAAACATAAAAAAAAGATAACTTGTGGTGCTTGGTCTTATGAGGGTCTTCTTGCATTGGTCAGTGAAGATAAGATTTTAACTATTAGTACTAGTGATGGAGATACAAGACGAGAAATACCTCTTCAAGGAGATGCATCTGATATTCAATTTAATGAAATGAAAATGGATCACAGAGTTGGGGGTGAAAATACAGTATGATTTTTTATAAATTAATAATATATAAAAATACTACATACTTTTATGTTTATATGTGTAATTTGTTATTTTGTTATTGTTTACTAGGTATCTCTTATTATTAGTAAAACTACTTTATTTTTATATAATATTTTGGATCCAGAAAACCCTATTGAATTAGCTTTTCAAAAACGTTATGGTCCTATTGTTACTTATAAATGGTAAGATTTAAATTATTAACAAATCATTAAATTAATCAATTATCTTTTTTTATTCCAAATGTTGTATTTCAGGTATGGGGATGGATATATTTTAGTTGGTTTTCAAACTGGATATTTCACTGCAATATCCACTCACATTAAAGAAGTTGGCCAAGAATTATTTCAAGTTAAGAATCATAAAGATTCCTTAACTGATTTGGCTATAAATCAAGTAATAGGAAAAATTGCTACATGTGGAGATAATAATATAAAAATACATAATTTACAAAATTTAGAAGAAACTGAAAAATTGATTACAATAAATGGTGAAACTGGTATTAGTACAATAGAATGGTCAATGGATGGTACAATGATAGCAACTGTGACTTATAGTGGAAATGTTTTAGTTTATTTAATACAGATCCCTAGATTATTTAGCGTTTATGGAAATAGAATTGCATTACTTACTAGTTTAACAGAAATTACAATTTATCTTTATACATTGGATAAGGTAGATGCATAATTAAAAATTTATATTTATAAAATTATATTTAAAATTAAATATTTAAAATTAATTTTTAGGAGAAATCAGAACCAATAATAATTAACACTATAATAGAACCATCAGTATTAGCAATTGGTCCTATGCATGTAGCAGTGGGTTTAAATAATAGAGCATTATTTTGGGACATATCAGGCATCAATTATAATACTACAATCCATTTTGAAAGAGATTACTTAGCAACAATAGATTGTATACGATTGAATGAGACTTATGCATCCGTTTTATTTGATGGCAAATTACAATTGCATTCGGTAACAAGTATATTAAAACATATACAAATTAATATTATTAAATTAATATATTAATAAATTAACATGTGTATGTTAATATATTATTCTTGTAGATTAAAATGGATCAAACATTAACAAAAGAAGGGAAAGATACAAAAATGTTCCCAAGTTTAAATGCTTCAGATTACAAAATAACGTGCCATGCCCTCAGTACTGATTTTTTAATCTATGGTAGTGATGTAAGTTATTTAAATAACTTTTATATAAATGTATAAAGTTTTAAATAAACACTGCTGAAATTAATTTGTATTTATGATATATTTAGATGGGCCACATAATTTATTTTTGTTTAGAGATTTTTAATCAATCTACTGAACATATACACAATAATGGTATAAAAGAAATTTATTTAGATACAAATGGAACACAATTGTGTTTTTTAGATAATAAGTTTGATGTTTATATCTATAATCCAGTACAAGAAACTGTTTTACAAATTCTTGATTGTCTAGACTGCATTCAAGGTTTAATTTGGGATCAAAATATTTTGGAACGTAATATATTTGCTATTTACAATAAAACTGTCATTACTACATATGTATTTGTAAAATATTTTATTGAAGGTAAATTGAAGTTTGAAAATCATATAATATATATATATAAATATAAAATATTTATATATATTTTGAAAATAGGTATAAAAATTATAAAGATAAACTCAACAAAACTACCATCTGAAACATTACCGCTATTGATGTATTCTGGAGAACTGACATTAAGTTCAACAAATAATAAGTTAATGCAAATTACATTATCTTCTCATGAAGACATAGGAAATATTGTAGAATATACAAAAATGAAAGAAATATTAGAAAATCAAATTCTTTGTAGAAGGTAAACATTACATTTTTATTTATTAAATATAAGATATTTATTCTATTGTATTTCAGATTTGAACAAGCATGGATTACATGTGAAAAAATTAATGAAAAAGAGTCATGGTTAAAATTAGGAGAAAATGCAATTGCAAATTTAAATATTGATTTCGGTATTTGTTTTTTTTTATTATTATTACTATTATATACATACAAATAAGAAATATAAATTATATATATATATTTAATTTCTAAATCATTTCTATTATAGCACTTCGTATTTATCGCTATTTAGAAGAAGTTGCGATGGTTTGGGCATTACAAAACATGGAAACTATAGATGAATTACCATTATTATGTGGACATGCATGCATCTTACTTGGTAATTACAATCAGGCAGAGCAATTTTTTTTACAATCATCAGAACCAGTACAAGCTTTATATTTGAGAAGAGACTTAATGCAATGGGAGCAGGCATTGAATTTAGCTCAAAAATTGAAAGCTGATGAAATTCCATATATTGCTAGAGAATATGCTCAACAATTAGAGTTTATGTAAGAATATAAAATTTACAAATTATTTGTGTTTAATATTTAAAATAGAGTACTAATTTCTATATTCATTTTTTTTTTATTATACACATAGATAAGAAATATATAAATGTTTTTAGGGGTAATTATCCAAAAGCATTAACAAATTACGAACGTGGATTAGTAGATTTAAATAATGTATATAATACAACTATATATAATCCTCATCATCGAAATCTATGTCTTGCTGGAATTGCAAGAATGTCAATCAGATGTGGGGATAGTAGAAAAGGTGTGAGTATAGCTATGGATAATGAAAGTTCAAGACAATTAAGAAAAGAATGTGCAGAAATATTAGAATCAATGAAGGTATGTATTGTGATTATAAATATATATTAATTAATGTTTTAATATATATATATATTAATTATTGTTATAGCAATTTAATGAAGCAGCTTTATTATATGAAAAAGCTGAATATTTTGATAAAGCAGCTTCTGCATATATAAAATTAAAAAATTGGCCAAAAGTGGGACAGCTTTTACCACAAATTTCATCTGCCAAAATTAATATACAATATGCTAAAGCCAAAGAAATTGAAGGCAAATATGAAGAAGCAGCAAAAGCATATGAGATTGCAAAAGATTATGAGAATATAATTAGGATTAATTTGGAATATTTAAACAATCCTGGTAATATAATTAATATTATGTTTTAAATATCATTTAGAATTTATATACTTCTTAATTCTAGCTCGAAGTGTTGAAGTAGTACAACAAACTAAAAGTATAGAAGGAGCTAAAATGGTCGCGAAATATTTTCAAAAAATGAATGATTATAATTCAGCAATTAAATTTTTAATTTTATCAAATTGTCATGAAGAAGCTTTTCAATTAGCTAACCAACATGGAAAAATGGAATTATATGGAGAAATTTTAATAAATACAATTGATGATAGTAATTCACGGAAAGAAGATTTCAAAAGTCTTGCTATGCATTTTGAATCTCAGAAAAATAATTTTTTAGCTGGAAAATATTATTTCCATGCTAAAGAATATCAAAAAGCATTACGACATTTATTAAAAGCTGTACAATTGGTAACGGATGAAAATGAAGTTCTTACATTAGCTATTGATACAGTTGCTTCATCAAAAGATGATAAATTAGCAAATCAATTGATTGATTTTTTATTAGGTGGAGATGGTTTGCCAAAGGTATCATTTTTTAGTAAAAATATATATAATATATTAATTTGATTGATAGTTGATTATTTATATTTGTTATAGGATCCTAAATATCTATTTCGATTATATATGGCTAGAAAACAATATAAAGAAGCTGCAAAAACAGCAATTATAATTGCAAATGAAGAACAAATTAATGGTATCTTTTATATATAATATTTCTATATAATAGTTTTCAATGATAAATTGATAACACTAAATAGTATTATATATAATAGCGATATCAATTGATGCCAAAATAATATATATCATTTCTAATTGTAAAGAATAAAATTTTAAAAACGCTAGTGTTTTTCAATTTTTAATTTTATTTAATTATTTTATTTAATTTATTATTATTATCGGTTTACTAGTAAATTTTAAAGATTTTAAAAAATAATTTTTTATGGATTTTTGTCATCATACAATATTAGATAATTTTTTTATTTTTATTTTTTTCCCCAAATATTAGAAATTTTTCAATAATCAGGAAATATATAGTTTTTTAATTTCTTTAATTTTCCACTTCATATTATTGTTTTATTGTATATTTAAAAGGTCTTACTTTTTATATTGAAATACTAAATAAATTTATTTTACAGGAAATTATAGAAGTGCTCATGATGTTCTATTTGGCATGTATCAAGAATTAAAAAAAAATAAAATTAATATACCTTTAGAGATGCAAAATAATTTAAGACTTTTGCATTCTTACATTCTTGTTAGACTTCATGTAAAAAAAAATGATCATTTACGTGGTGCTCGTATGTTAATAAGAGTAGCCAATAATATATCAAAATTTCCATCACGTTAGTAAAAAAAATATTTATATATTTTAAAATAATAATATAATCTATTAATATATCTCCTTTACTTCAGATATTGTTCCAATCTTAACATCTACTGTAATAGAATGTCAAAGAGCTGGATTAAAGTATGCTGCATTTAATTATGCTGCTATGCTAATGCGTCCAGAATATAGAAGTCAAATTGATGCTAAATATAGTAAAAAGATTGAAGCAATTGTAAGAAAACCACCAAAATCAAAAGATAACGAAATTGAAGATGAACCTTTAACTCCATGTCCATATTGTAAAAGTAAACTTCCAGAGACAGAAATTACTTGTGACAAGTGTAAAAATACAATACCTTTTTGTATAGCTACAGTTAGTATTTTTTAAAGTATTGTTAAGTATTGTTGTTATTTAATTTATCTTAAAATTTAATATATTATTTTTTTTAATTGAGCATGATAATTTTTAGGGTCGACATATTGTTGAAGATGATTTTGCAGTATGTCCACAATGTGATTTTCCTTGTATAAGAAGTGAATTTTTAAGGTATGTATGACATTTTATTTTAAAAATAATGCATATATAAAGTTATATTTTGTATTATGTATTATATTCTAACATATTAGGATCATTGAATCTGAAAAAACATGTCCAATGTGCTCAGAAAAAATAGATATTAATATGATTTCATCCACTCTTGATATTCATCCTTATCTCGATTTTCAAGAAGAAAAATCATAAGTAAAAATCTAAATACTTCCATATTTAGTAGAAATGTAAAAAAAAAAAAATATTACTATCATATACTATATTACTATTTTATTGAATCATGCCGTCCAATATAAGTGTAACATAATTACAAATACAAGAAGCATATTATATAATTATAAAGTACATAAAACACATGCACAAATCTAAATAATCATACATAAAATAATATGTAGATATCAGTATCAATAAACTAGTCTTTAAATAATTGTGAATGATTTAATTTCCTTATGTATATTTATTGCTATGATGATAGATATTGTTAAGTTTTATTGATTGTATATATTTTAATAATTTTTCAATATCAAATTAAACAAGATAAAGATATCAAATAAATACAAAAATATTTTTATGTACAAAATATTGATATTTATTTATGAAGTTACAAACAACTTAAATTCGTATTATTGATTGTCATATTGATTCTTCTCACTGAATTCATAAAAAAGATAGATATTAAATATGATACTTATATTATTATATATTGTAACTTCGATCATCTAATAATATTTTTTATTTTAAACGGAATTCGGATTCCAAAGAATTTATGGGATATTCTAATGTTTTATGGATAAATATTAAAATATGTTAAAATATCATTACAAATACCGATTTCAAATATCAAAATTACCAATTGTCGATAATATGTATGTGTGATATTATTGTAGAAAGAAAAATGTTTTTTTTTTATTGGCTGCACAATGAAATCAATATGAAGGCCAATGTAAAATAAAGCATTTTTAAATACATATAACTTTTGATTTCATGCATTTCTAACATTAAAATTGTTTTTTTTTTTTTTTGTTTCTATATATCAAATTTTATCATTTTATAAGAAAAATTTTCAAAGTTTTATCTCTCCATAAATAAAATTTAAGTAAGTAAGAAAGTAAAATTCAATTATATTTATATATATGCAATAAATAATTTATGCTCAAAAAGTTGTTTCATTATAATTGTATCAACACTACAAATAGTATCAATCTTTATACAAGCTTTTATATCACATTTTCATTTGTTCTTCATAAATCTCTCCTTCAAAATTTCGAAAATCACTATAATTCGAAAAATTTTAACTTTTCTTAAAATTCGAGTTATCAAGATTCGATTATAATTATTGTATAAAGCTGTATTATATTATATTGTATTATATTGTAAGTTGCTATCCGATATTGTATTTAATAAAAAAATACAGGTGATAAATTATACTTTCATTAAATATAACATATATTGATAAATGTTATCGATAGTAGTTAATAGATGCAATGAATCCAATTATAAGAATGCGAATGACTATATAATTGTGTAGGTTAGTTTATGTCTAAATAAGATTAAATGCTATTTGGTGCCATCTTATTAACAACATAATTAACAATATAATTATTAATCATATATAATTGTATATAATCAAGAAATCATTAATTTTTAAATAGAATCTTCAGCTAATGGACCTTCACAACAAAAAAAAATTGGAATAAAAAGAAATATGATTGTCAAAAAAGACAGATTGCTAAGAATTAAAAATCCCATTGGTTTCCACAAATGTGATAAACAAATAAAAAGATGATGACTTAATGAACTCAACTATCAAATATAGTCCAACTTCAATCTGATGTGTCAAGTGGAAGTCAATAACAAACTACTTAGGGTCAAATACCTGATACTTGTTTATTATTGTTTTAATTGGTAAACTATTTTAAAATAAATTTTTTTATTTTTAAATACTTTAATTAGTTAATATCCATATTTTCAGATGTTACAAAATCTATTAATTCAGAAAAATGAAAATTTAGCCAACAACAATTAATTCTTTTATTTCATGTACATAAATATTATACAATGTGAAAATAAATGATATCTGGCAATATTTGTTAGATTATAAAATTAGGAATAATATATTAACTCACTACAAGAACTTTTTTAAATGGAAAAAAATTATATAGTCATACATTATAGCTTTTCAAAATAAATTATTATTTAGAAACATTACAACTGAAATAATTATGCTGTATTTTTACTTTTGAAGTAAGAAATAAGAATAAAATAGCAAATATTGCTGCAACATCTACAACACAAATAATTAAACAAATTCAAGTCAAAACTAAATGAGAAAAGTATATGATGCATGAAATTTCGTGTCCTACAATATCTGATTTAGGAGATCAATCAATATATTTCAAGAAAAATTATCATTATCTATCATTATTATATATAATTATCATTGGAATCAATGAATTAACAATTGTCCTGTATGTTTTTCATTGAAAAATAAATATTAAATACAATATAAAACATGTACATAAACTAAATACTAAATATTAATAATAATAGATATTAAGAATATATAAATATCATTATCAATGAAAAATCTTTAACAATTATAAGTGATTCAATTTCTTTATTATTTAAATTATTATTTTTATCAAAAATCATATATTGTTAAATTTATTAATTCTATGTATTTTAGTAATTTATTCAATATAATATCAAATTAAATAAAATATATTTTTTAACATACTTAATATAAAGTATAAAAAAAAAATATATATATATGTTATAATAATGTTTAAATTAAACTTGTAATTTTATATATTTTATAAGTATTAATAAAACATATGAAGAATGACAGTGACATCTAACGGCAATATATATTGATCAAAACTTCATTTGTTAAAATTTTTCACACTACGGAAAGATATTACATATGAATGAACGAAGAACTACAACATAGCATGACTTTGAAAAATTTTGCTGAATCATGATGCTCGATATAATAATAAAATGCAATTCTCAATAAATTAAAATATATTTTAACTGTATTGATTTAATTAAATAAGATATTCTAAAAAAATAAAAATTTTAAATAAATTATTTAAATATATTTATAAAAATAATTATTTCTATAAACTATAATAAAATTAAATTATTAAGATTAAATTATACTTTTTATATAAAAAATAAAGAAATATATGGTTTATAAAAATTTAAATAATTATGATTTTCAATTGTTTCAAATTTTAAAACGATATCTTTATATATACGTATGTGCCTAAATATTAGCGTGCTTAATGTAAAATATTAGTTTAATTTTTTTAATTTATATATATTGTATTACAAACTCATCATTAATTTTAATAAAATATATATTATTAATATTTTTATATTAAAAGGATTGAAATCCAATTTTTTTTATTTAAAATCCAATTTTAAATAAATAATAATTTTTTAAATGATATATTTATAATTACAAATTTAATAATAAAATTATTAGAAAGTAAAAATCACAATTGTAATAATTATTGTTTTTAAATTAATAAATTTTATTATCTTGACTAATGTCAAACAAATAAAAATCTTATATACAGTTCTCGGCATACATGCAATTTAGTAGTGGGGTAGCATGTATAGAACATAATCACATCAGTGTAGGTGCTAGAGTAGCCAGCACCGGTATGTTATCAGTTCATGATTGAGATTGTACGATACGGTTTAAACGATATAATTTGACAGATATTAATTTAGTTTTTCAAAAAGTCATTTTAAATTTGTGCAAAAATTATATAATATACGCATAACGCGAAATTAATCAATCATAAAGAAATATCGTTTATTCTTCATCACTCAAGAACTGGTGGTCAAAATGGCGGAAAAGAATGACTCGCCGGGTTCCACTTCAACTTCTACCGGACATGAAAGTCAACCACTACTTTCAAGTTTTATAACTGAAATTGTAAAGAGTCCAATAAATCTTGTTTTAGTAGGCGTAATTGCCCTTTTGGTTTACAAAATTGTTAAAAGTAAGACAAAGATTGAAGAACCTGTGAAAGAAATAAAAAAACTGCCACAATTGCGTCGTGATTTTACACTTGAAGAATTAAAAAAGTATAATGGTAAGGGACCAGATGGACGAATATTAATTGCTATAAACGGTAGTGTTTATGATTGTACTCGTGGTGCCCATTTTTATGGTCCTGGTAAGCATTTAATCACTTTTTACTAATTTACTAATTTATATGATTAGAAATGAGTTCACATTATTACTACACACTTAATTGTTATATTTTCTTACCTACCTCAATTTTTTAATGTTTTTTTATCTTCATCTTGGTTATCGCTTAACCTCGGGTTACATAAAAGTAATTTACAAACATCATGAAACTATGATAATAAACTAAATTATGATAGAACATGATTTAAGATTGATAATAGATGACTTTCGTTCATTATTTAATTATGATATTCAATTACAATATGAAAAATCTCATTAAATAAATTAAAAAATTTATTTATAAAAATAGTTAATAAAAAAAATTATTTTCAATTTTTTTTAAATCATATCTAATTTATTTTTTTATGTATTTTATTATAGGTGCCCCATATGAAGTATTTGGTGGAAAAGATATTAGTAGAGCTTTAGCAAAATTTTCATTGGAAACATCACAGGAATATGATGATTTAAGTGATTTGAAAACTGGAGAAATGGAATCTATAAGAGAATGGGAAGAACAATTTAAAGGTAATTATTTAACATATATTTTTTCAATAAAGAATATATAGAAGTTATAAAATAAAATGATATTTGTTATTTTAATTAAAAAAAAAAAGTTTTTAAAATTTTTTTATCTTAATATCAATATATCATCACAATAATCTTTGTGTATTAAATTTTAGTTTATAAAATTTGAAATTGAATTTATTTTATATAGTTTTATATAGTAAATTAAAATTATATTAAAATTAATCATATACTATAAATATCATTATTTTCATTTTTTTTTTTTTTTTTTTTTTTTTTTTTTAGAAAAATATGATTATGTAGGAAGATTACTAAAACCTGGTGAAGCACCTACAAATTATTCAGATGAGGAAGATGAAGGTAGTCAACTTGAAAATGAAACAAAGTCCAAGAATGATTGACTGTTTGATTGTATTATATCAAATGTTAAACAGTCAAAAGGATATTGCGCACACACCATTGAAAGAACTCTTAAAATTGTAGCTAATGAACATATTTATGAACATTTATCTGGATATTTTACTACATCATAATGATAAAATAAAAATTAAAATGGTATCTTTTGATCAAGTTAAATGATTATTCAAAACTGATGTTATACGTAAAGACTTTCTTTGAGTATCCAATTTTTCAATCGACAATACTTTGCTAGTATAATATACTAGGATACTTTAATAGTATAATGTTTTTATATATGTACAAAAGATTTCTTATACACATCTATAAAACTGGCACTAGAAATAAGAAAAGTTTTGAACTATATTCCATTAAATATCTTTGTTTATATTCATTCATGTTTTGCCATATAGCATTTGGTACATGTATACATGTATTTGGTCTGTAATCTTTAATAAAATGGTGTTATATTTGATATGCATTTGAAATTTAATATTAAATTAATGCAGTACTCTGCATATTTATATTATGAGAATAATAATTGTTTCTTAAAATAAAAACATTATGCTTTTTAAAAACAATATGATACCATCTTAAACATATATAACATAATTTCAGTTGTTATTTAATTAAATCTATTTTCAAAAATATATATAAAGTATATCAAAATTTAATTAAAAAATGAAAAATTTTTGAAAACATTGCTTACAAAACAATAAAATTCCATTTGAAAATTTGTAAAAAAACAATACATGTTTACTAGTCTTTTATATATATATAAAAAAAAGGAATACATAAAATTTACTAAATTTATATGTTGTATAATTGTTATTAATATATTGCAGAATTGCTAATATTTGCAACATTGTTTATGACATGACAAATTCTTTATTATCGTGCAATTATTTAATAATTATTTTCATATTAAAATAAAGTAATAATATTATTGGGAAATCAATACATATGTTATATAATTTTAATATATATATCCATTTTCTTAACAATTAGTGCAATTAATCTAATCTTAATTCTTTATAATAAAAAGATTAATATTAATTACAGTAAATAATGAATTTTAAATTTTCTTAATTGTTTAAGAAATGATATTAATTAATTGATATTAAATAATTATATATAATTAAATGGAATTTATTTGATCTTATTTATAAAATTAATATTTTCATTGATTTTTTGAATTATTTGTAGAAAAGAAAAAAAGATTTGATTTAAATCTTGTAATTTAAATTTATGTGCAATATTCTAAAAATGAATGTGCAAATGATACTGCATTCTATACGCTGCATTTATGTCACAATGTTTTCAGAAAAAACATTCCCACAAAACAAAAATATTTGTAAATTCTGTAATTATATGATATCAATATTTCATATTTATATGTAATTTTGATTTCAATATCAACTTTATTGGAAAAATTGCATTTTTTTATTTTTTAAATACTATAATATACTTTATGCAGATCAGATTCACTTAATTTTTGGTACAATTATCATGTAATAAGAGACTGAATGAGTTTTTTGAAAAAATTTTTATTGTTAATTTTCTTAACATTTCAGTCATAAAAATAATGATATTGTTCTAATATATATTTATATATGTATAATTGTTCTACATATTCTTTTAATTCATATAAAACCAATTGGTTTAAATTAAAATTTTAATTAAATACTTGAGTAAATTAAATATATTTAATTCTAATATATTACTTTATTGTATACGTAATTTATTAATTCACGATTTAATGTTTTATTTTAAGATGAATATGAAAAATGTTATTTCATATTATATTTTTTCTGTTACATGGTATGTTTGTGTGTTAATTACTTAATCAATTATTATATTGATCAGTTATTATATTGAAATTTATGTAAGGTTATTTATAAAAAGTGTTAAATATTGATGTTGCATTGTACTTTTTGTTATCAAAAAATGATAAATAGTTTGTAAAATGCAGATGTAGATATTCAATTGTTATATTCAGGTAATATTAATTCTTGTTTATATTAAAAAAAAAAAATGTTTCTTTCAAGCAAGTTGTTTACTTATTTGTACTTGATTTATTCCTTAATATATTTAAATTCTTGCTACATTATATATTATACATTTAAATTGAGTCATAATTTTAATTTTATGAAATTTTAAAAATGTATCATATTAAAAGTTTTTTCTATTACATTAAAAATACAATTTTATTTTATTAATTTGCAAATTATATAAACAAATATTCTACAAATTTTTAATTAATTATATAAATATAATTAAATTAAATTATATAAATATAAAAAAAATAATGAATAAATATATTTAATTTCAAATTTGTAATATATTTATGTATAATATGTATTAGACGTTTGATTTTATCTATATCTTATGTATTCTATATATATATATATATAATTCAAAAGATTAAATTCATTTTAAAATATGTCTTTAGATATTAGATTTATTTTAAATATATTAAATTATATTTTTTATTTATATTTTATTTTATTATATTATATTATATTATATTTTTATTTATTCAATTGTTATAAAATACAATAACAATATAATATATAACAATATATAAAAATTATAAAAATTTATAACAATATATAAAATATATTTATTACATATTTTAAAAAAATAAAATATATTAAAACAATTATTCACATTTCACATGTTGTCACAATTAAATTACAATAATTTTTGAAATGCTAAAAAACTAAACTATTAGAATAATAAAAAATAATAAACTATTACAATAATTTAAAATATGTTTCTAAAAAAAAATCTCAAAAAAAAAAAGAAAGATATTTTCAAAACATCTTTAAAATAATCACATAAATATAACGAGGGTTGTCTTTGATTTATGATGTAATGTCATTTAACTGAACTTGGAAATTTATTTCAACTGTGAATAGTCTTTTTATGACTTTGATACGATTTGAACACAAACGATCTTCCTCTTATAATTCATGGGAATTCTTCAATTATTTTAAATAAATATATATAATTCCAATTTTTTTTCAGTAATTTCATATTATAAAACTTTAAGAAAGAATATTTTTTATTATTTTAATTTTTTATTATTATTCTTTATTGTAACAATATATATTTCTTGTATCGTATTGTTGTAAATTTTTTTTCAATTTCCAGCAAAATATTAAGGACTGTAATAAGAATATCGAGATTTAAGAAATGATTTTGTATCTTTAATCCATCACAATTATTTGTTATGCAAATATATAATCCATAAATTGGCATTGAATAATTAGAATTTTTGCGTTAAGAAAATTATATATATTTTTTTTTATTTAATATAAGATTAAAATTATTTTTGCTATGTATCCGTACTTTATTTATGATAAAGTGCATAACAAATTAAATTTATAATTATCACAAATAATATGAGATGGAATCATATCGTATCGACGGCGAGATTACAAAAACTGCGTCCCTTATCATAGTAGATAACGATGGTAATATCAATGACACAAAACTAGCGTAAAAGCTCCATATGACAAGCATGCCAAATATGGGACAAATAGGTGTATCAAGTCCTTATTATGGTAATTATATCAATTATATTGTATGTAATCAGAAAGTAAAAATTTGAGAATATAAATATACAATTTGTAAGCAGGATCTCCAGCTAGTGGGCAAGGACATGGTGTTACTAATAGTCTTACTAATAGTCTTACTAATAGTCTCTAGTATGTACTAATAGTCTTGTTGGAATTTTTGCACCACAACAAAAAGGAATGGGAACAAATATGACTGCTATGCAAGATAGCAGATTTGGAGGAACTGGAGGTCCTATTAGTTCTACAAATATTGTGGGTGGGCAAGAAGGTGGTATGGCTCAACAAGCTCAACCACCTGCACCAAGTCCAGCCCAACCTCAATCTGATGCACCAAGTGGAGGTCAACCTGGTTCACAAGCTATTCAGGGTCAAATGCCTGGCACCGGTGCTCCAACTGGTAAATAAATTGGCTATTTTGAAATAAATTTATTTTTTCAAACAAATTTTTCAAACTAATTGATATCCATGTTTTCAGGTACTACAAAATCAACTGCTGATCCAGAAAAACTTATCCAACAACAATTAGTTCTTTTACTTCATGCACATAAATGTCAACGACGTGAAAGTCAAGCAAATGGTGATGTCTGGCAATGTTCGTTGCCAGATTGTAAAACTATGAAAAATGTATTAACTCATATGACTACTTGTCAAGCAGGGAAAAATTGTACAAAACCACATTGTAGTTCTTCAAGACAAATTATTAGTCATTGGAAACATTGCAATCACAATGATTGTCCTGTATGCCTATCTTTAAAGCAAGCAAATAAGAATAAAACGACAAATACTGCTGCAGCATCTACAACTCAACCAAATAGTCAACCAAATCCGAGTCAAACCGAAATGAGAAGAGCGTATGACGCATTAGGAATTCCATGCCCTACTACAACGCCTGGTTTAGTAGCAAGTCAATGTGTTACTAGGAGAATGCCAACACCAGGCATGCAAGGAACACCCGGAACTATAGGAAATGTCCGATTAACTCAACCTCAAACTCAGACTGCACCAGGTCAATCCATAGTTGGTGCCGGGCAACAAGTTGTTGCTCCAAATGTTTCTCTTCCTTTAAATCCAGATCCTAATACAGTTGGTGTAGCTAGTAATCAAGCAGCACCTACCACCGGCCCCACGCCTGCTGCTGCAGCAACTGCTGCAAACATACAACAATCTGTCAATATGCAACAATTATTTAGTTTAAATGATTCAGGACAATTTAGTGTTCCAAATGAAAATAGATTGGCTAATCTTCAACTTCCAGCTGGACTTCAATCAGGTCAAGTAACAGCAACATCGATACAGGAATCAAAAGATTGGCATCAAACTGTAACACCAGATCTTAGAAATTATTTTGTTCATAAATTAGTTCAAAAAATATTTCCCACTACTGATCCGCGGGCTATGCTTGATAAAAGAATGCATAATCTTGTTGCATATGCAAGAAAAGTTGAAAGTGATATATATGAAATGACCAATTCAAGATCACAGTATTACTATTTGCTTGCCAAAAAAATTTACAAAATTCAAAAAGAATTGAAAGAAAAACGACAAAAACGAAAGAAACAACAGGAATAATTACATGCTCAACAACAATTTTGATTTCAATTTTATAGGAAAAAATTGGATTTTTTTATTTTTTAAATACTATAATACACTTTATGCAGATCAGATTCACTTAATTTTTGATATAATTATCATGTTATAAGAGACTGAATGAGTTTTTTGAAAAAATTGTTATTGTTAATTTTCTTAACATTTCAGTCATAAAAATAATGATATTGTTCTAGTATCTATATATTTATATATGTATAATTGTTCTACATATTCTTTTAATTCATATAAAACCAATTGGTTTAAATTAAAATTTTAATTAAATACTTGAGTAAATTAAATATATTTAATTCTAATATATTACTTTATTGTATATGTAATTTATTAATTCACATTTAATGTTTTATTTTACTTTAAGATGAATATGAAAAATGTTATTTCATATTATATTTTTTCTGTTACATGGTATGTTTGTGTGTTAATTACTTAATCAATTATTATATTGATCAGTTATTATATTGAAATTTATGTAAGATTATTTATAAAAAGTATTAAATATTGATGTTGGATTATACTTTTTGTTATCAAAAAATGATAAATAGTTTATAAAATGCAGATATAGATATTCAATTGTTATATTCAAGTAATATTAATTCTTGTTTATATTAAAAAAAAAAAATGTTTCTTTCAAGCAAGTTGTTTACTTATTTGTACTTGATTTATTTCTTAATATATTTAAATTCTTGCTACATTATATATTATACATTTAAATTGAGTCATAATTTTAATTTTATGAAATTTTAAAAATGTATCATATTAAAAGTTTTTTCTATTACATTAAAAATTCAATTTTATTTTATTAATTTGTATTTCTGCTAAGATTTCTTTAAATTAAATTAATTTAACAAAATTAATAATTAAATATTATATTAAAATATTAATTTGCAAACTATATAAGCAAATATTCTACAAATTTTTATTAAATTATATAAATATAAAAAAAATAATGAATAAATATATTTAATTTCAAATTTATAATATATTTATGAATAATATGTATTAGATGTTTGATTTCATTTATGTTTTATGTATATCTACATATATATAATTCAAAAGAGTAAATTCATTTTAAAATATATTTTTAGAAATTATATTTTTTATTTATATTTTACTTTTTATTTATTCAATTATTATAAAACAATATATAAAATATATTTATTACATATTTTAAAAAATTAAAATATATTAAAACAATTATTCACATTTCACATGTTGTCACAATTAAATTACAATAATTTTTTAAATGCTAAAAAACTAAACTATTACAATAATTTAAAATATGTTTCTAAAAAAAATCTTAAAAAAAAAAAAGAAAGAAAGATATTTTCAAAGCATCTTTAAAATAATCATGTAAGTATAACGAGGGTTGTCTTTGATTTATGATGTAACGTCATTTAACTGAACTTGGAGATTTATCTCAACCTGTGAATAGTCTTTTTATGACTTTGATACGATTTGAACACAAACGACCTTGCTCCTATAATTCATGGGAATTCTTCAATTATTTTAAATAAATATATATAATTCCAATTTTTTTTTAGTAATTTCGTATTATAAAACTTTAAGAAAGAATATTTTTTATTATTTTAATTTTTTATTATTATTCTTTATTGTAACAATATATATTTCTTGTATCGTATTGTTGTAAATTTTTTTTCAATTTCCAGCAAAATATTAAGGACTGTAATAAGAATATCGAGATTTAAAAAATGACCTTGTATCTTTAATCCATCACAATTATTTGTTACGCAAATATATAATCCATAAATTGGTATTGAATAATTAGAATTTTTGCGTTAAGAAAATTATATATTTTTTTTTTTATTTAATGTAAGATTAAAATTATTTTTGCTATATATCCGTACTTTATTTATGATAAAGCGCATAACAAATTAAATTTATAATTATTACAAATAATATGAGATGGAATCGTATCGTATCGACGGCGAGATTACAAAAACTGCGTCCCTTATCACAGTAGATAACGATGGCGATATCAGTGACTCAAAGCTAGCATGAAAATAACCCATTTGGTTTATAACAATTGAAATGTAATGTTAATATAATTAATATTAATTTTTACTATGCAATTAGATATTTTTAATAATTTTATATATTAATTAAAATTAGAAATGGGTTAATACATCTTTTATAGATATTTTGATTATTTCTTAAAAATATAGGAATACAGTACGCATTATATTATATAGAATAATTTTATAATTAATAACAATTATTCTTTTATTATAAAATATGTTAGGAAATATATATATAATACAAAATTAATTATCTAATGAATAAAAAATTAAAAAAAATAAGTTAATAGAATAGCATCATTAACACTGTAACGTTTTTTTTATGAATACTTTTACGTAACACTTCGGTAAGGACTATCGATAAATTTTCATGATGTTGTTTGCTATTTTTACATATTTTTTTTGTATGTATTATTCTTTACAAATAATTTGAAAATATACAATTCGAAAATAAATGAAATATTCGAAAGTTTTTTAATAAATTGAAAATATACATAATTGATTCTAATACTAACTATATTAAACATAAATCTGGCAACAATGAAAGGGTTCAGTCTCGGTAAGTCTCTAAACAACATAACCTATCTAATATGATTTCCCGCGATTTTATGAAATGTTTCTTTATGATAATATATGTTGTCATGGTAATTGATAAATAGTGATATATTGAAATAAATATAATTTAAGTATAATATATTCTATTGCAATAAAATATTAAAATGAACTTGTGCTATACTACACTATATGTAATATATTAATATATATAATTAATATAACACAATTTCATTTCTTACTTTATTTGAATTCTTTTTTTATTTATATATTTATTTAAAATTTTAAATTCAAAATTAAAATTTGATATTGTATTAAATTTTTACAATAAAATGCAAATTTTCATAACATTAATACATAGTAAAATATAATTTTTATATTTTAAGATTTTATAAATTAATGATATTATAATATTAATATTATTAATATTAAAAGAAATTATGATAATACTTTAAAATTAAAATACTTGGTTTTTTTTTAGTTTCAAAAAATAAAGAATTATAAAAAAAATATAAATGAATTATAATTGAATTATAAATGAATAGTTATTATTCTTCAAGAAAATTAAAATTTATAAAATACTGATTTTGAATATTTTATATTTTTTTGATTTATAAATTTGATTTTTATGGATATTTCTGGTTTTACTAAAAATAATATAAACATAAAAAATCTTATATTTTTTAAGTATAAGATTTCTAATATACTTGTGAAATGATGTAAATATTTAAAACTTATAAAAAATACTATTTCATTTTTTTTATTTTTCAATCTATTTTTTAAAACATATATCATAAGAAACAAATTTTGAAGAATAGATAATAAATTATACAATTTTTACTTTAACTTAAAAATTTAAAGATTTTATCATACATATTTTTTTTATTCAATTATTAAATATAAATGTCATAATATTAAAATAATCAATAGCTAATATCAGAATGTTGAAATATTAATGAATCTAAGATTTATTTTTATAAAATTAATCATAATATAATTTTTTAAATGAAATACTTAAAATATAATTTGCAAAAAATTTCATTACATATTTTTTATAAAACTAATGAATTTTTTTTAATGATTTGAATAAATATTATGACATTTGTTGATATAAATATTATTAAATATTATTAAAAAATTATAATTGATTTTAAAAGAATATTAAAAATACATCTATTAAAAGCAAAATAAAATTCAAGACTAAAAATAACATTAAATACTCGATATCGTATTTTAAATTAATTAATTATTTAATTATTCTTATTATTATATAGTATATGAATAAATATCACTAAGAGATTATCAAAAAAAATTATTAAGCTCACTTATTCTTAATAATTAAAATTAAGAAAAAAATAATGGATACAAGCAACTAGCAACACCTCATAAAGAATTGCCGTCGCTGTCGCTGTCACTGAAATGGGTGGCTAGGTGGCTGCTGCCACGGCGTCATCTAATTCCCGTCCCATTTCCAATACTCCCTCTCTTCTCATGTTCACCTTTTTCTTTACACAATTCTGTGTATCTGACACTATCGTGCGCGTGCGAGCGCACACAAACGCATATCTGAAAGAGCGAGAAAGAACAAAGTAGAAAAAAGAGATGGAAACAAGTTCACGCACAATATATGCGTGCACTGAGTCGCGTGCCGTTCGCACCTATCACGAGTCAGATTCTCTTTCTCGAACAGAGGACGTTCTGCGCAACGCAACTCCCCACCTTGTATATGTGTACATTCTTCCTTTTAACCTGTCGATCGAGAAATCCCTGGCCATCTTGTAATGATATCCCTTTATCACTCTTGATTTTGTCAATGCAGTAATAAATACAATTTTTGAGTTTCTTGTCATTCCTAATATACAAATAGATATTTTATTAAAAGAAAATTTATAGATACAAATTTATCATGAATATAATCATACCAATATTTTAATTTTATAATTATAAAAGAGAAAGCGATATGGATATTTGTACATATAATTTACAAATTTCAATGAATGAATCATACATAAAGATATTCAAAAAATAAAATTTTTGAAAATCAATAAATATTTTAAATACAGAACTAGTTGCTAAATATAATTTTGTAAACAAAATTGATCTATATATGATCTATAAAATAAAAAAATACAGTATATTTATATATTTAATGATTCTATTATTCGTATTACATAATACTTGCAAAAATCCCGAAGGTTATGTCGAAAAAGATGTATATTCATTTTCATTTCATCAAAATTTTAATACAATTTTACAATTTAATACAAATTTAATAAAAAAGTGATTTTTATTTCGATAAAAATATGTTTGTAAAATTTATAAATTTTATTTATGACACATTATAATAAATATTAAAAAGTTTATGTATATATAAATATAAATAAAACAAAATTTTAAATAATTTAAAAAAATATGTATAGAATATTATAAATTACAAAATATCTTAATAAATTTATCTCTATATAATATATAAATTATATCATGCAAACTATTATCTTGATATTTTCCAGCAAGAAACAATTAGGCTAGAATTTTTTCAATTTTTTTGAATTTTGAACATCACTAAAGCGAAGTAAATTGTTAAAAGTACTTTATTATATAATTTTATCGTATTGTTAATTTTTTCTATAAACATATTCTAATACCAATGATAAATCTAATTCAAGAAGTATCTTACAACCACTATGTAAGACCGGCCTTTATCAAATGGCGGCAGAGGAATAAACGAAATTCTCGCGGCTGTTGGACCGGCGGCGTGAACGTAATCACAGCGTTCGTGGCCTCGCAGCAGTTTGACCAATAATAGCAAGTGATTAGGTCACGTGATCATATAGACCAATCAGATGGCTAGTCTAATGTCACGGCAACTATACGGAACCAGTCGGACATTTTCTGACAAGCGTAGAAAAACTTCTCGTCAACAGCAGCCGCCATTTTACGTTAGCCGATACTCGTGCGGTGCAGAACTCTCGCGATCGCTTTTCCCGAGCGAATTTCTGTGGCGCGCGGTGGCCGCCCCGGAGCCGACTCATTTGTTCGTCTTTGCCTCCTGGCGTCCGTGATTGCCTCGAATGTGTGGGGAAAGCGAGCCGCGTCCGCGGTGATCATTCGCGCGCCCCGTGTCGCAGTGTACCAAGGCGAGAGAAGAGGAGAGAAAGATGGTGCCAGCGGGCCTCAAGAGCGATATCGTTGCTGCGAGCTAGCGCCGTGCGCGCAGCCAGTCCGCCACACTTGAGTGTTTGACGAGTCGTGAGCGACCGTCTAGACCGAATATAACGTGAGAACTCGTTTGGTGGTGTGTGCATTTAATCTGAGTGGTGATCCTCAGAATTACGATACTGATAGTCTTATTAATTTCTCGGCCTGTCCCGTTCTCGCGCGAGTGGTCCGTGCATCTATCGAAAAATTTACTGTGTGTGTAGGCTTTAGCGCGGGGTTCGACGTACCCCCGACGATGCCCAATGGTTGATCGTGTATCGAAGCGTGCTCGGGGACGCTCCACGCGCCGCGGTTTTCATTGTTATTGTCATGCTTGCGAATATGCTAAGAGCTTGGTGAATTTTTGCGGCTTCACCGAGAAGGAGGAAGCAGCAATACTAGCAGTAATAGCAACAGCAGCAGCAATCTTCTAGTGGCGTAGTGCAGCGTTTCGCCCGTGTGTGTACCCGTGTATACGTGCCTGCGTGCGTGTCTGCCTGCGTGCGTGCGTGCGTGCGGTCGTCCCGACTTGCTGCCGCCGCCGCCGCGTACTTGCTACCGGGAGTAAACAGCCTGAAAGAAGAAATAATTAATCCTATAAAGAAACCATGGCCGACCACCTGGTGGACGGCCCGCCGAATAAGCGGCCAAAACTGGGGGATCCTTTTCAGGGGACTTCGGATTCCGCAGGTAAGTTTTTTAATTTCATCGCAAAACTTTGCTGAATTAGTCAGGGTTGCTACGCGACTAACCTTCAGGGATAAACGTCGCAAGTAGCACATAGATTTTTAATTACATGATATATGCACATATCTTTCTTATTATTAAGAAATATATGCTCGTCGTTGTTTATCAAAAGCACACTGTCAATTTTTTGACGGGTGCAATCCTTTGAGCAAAGTTATTATATATTAATGCTTCGGTTTTTCTTAAGAAATAAAACCTTCTTTCTGTAGTCTTAATTTTTTTTAAAAATAAATTCAAAAAATAATATCTATTTACACAATATTTTTATATTGTTTTTGAACTTTTAGGAGTGCTGTGGTTATAGCTGATTGTATCATTTTTGTGTTACAAGTGTTATCCTTTGACAGGATCCTATTCAACATATCCTAAAATCATTTAATTTTCTTTTTTTTATTGTCATCTATAACGATCGGAATTATATTTGACTGATAGTTAACTGTTTATAAACTAACCTAAATTGTTAGAAAGAAATATCGATGCGAAAATTATAATATAATATTGCTAATTGTTTAACATGTTGTTATTAATGTGATTGAATAATATAAAATCATTTTCTAAAATTTTAATTAATAATCAATTTGTTTATATAAAAATCAATAAATAATAATACTTCAGAATTATAATATTCAATTATATCACAATACTCATATTGATGATATTTTAATCAAAATTTTTATTTTTTTATGTAATTCAATCTTAATAAATAATTTTTTATATACTATTTCATTGAATAATTTATTTGAAAATTTCATAAAAATCATTTGACAATTATGTTAGGCAATTTGCATATAGTGTATAAATTTTGCTCAGAGGTCATAAAAATATTCCGTGTTTAAAAAGTAATTGTTTGTATTACATAATCTATAACTTCTTGTCTTGTTGCACGTTCTTTCTCTTAATTAAAATTTAACCTAAATAAAATAATAGTATTTTGTAAATTTTTTAGTCATCATTAAATTTAGTTCTTCTTTTATTTTTGTAGTGCATGGCAAATGCATGAAGTTTAAATAATTATTAAAAAAAAGATATGCTGGCATGATTGATGCGCTAACCATCTCTTGATTCTTATTTTCTTTAAGTGCTACTTGATCACCTTAACAGTTTCTGAACTCAATAATAATATTTCATATAATCCCATATTAAATTAATAATGACTGTGCCACTTAAATACTTGATGTATCAATCACAAAATTTAGTCAGGTTACACAAAATAAGTGGCAGACATAGTCTTTATTATTTAGGTTTATTCATATTAATTAAATTACTTTATTAAAAAGAAAATTTAGGCTATTTCTGCTGCTTAAAAGCTGTGATCCCGAAAGCATAGACAGTTTTTCTACAGTCTGAAATAAAAACTGTGATATATGTAGTGGGTATGGCGCCTCTAATGATGCACCATGCTTATACAAACTACGGGGGAGGTGGCAGTGGTAACATGCAACAAATGCAGGGCCCGCCACAACAACAACATCTACAACAGCATCAGCTGCAGCCACATTGGAACAACCATACCATCCAGAAAAGAAGTAAATATTATTACAAAACCCAGCAAAAAGTTCAAAAATATTAAATTTAGCACTACAAAATTTGTTTGTCTGTCCATTCATCTCATTTATTAGTATCATAAAGTTGTAAAATCATTTAATTACTTTCAATTTTTGTCATAATTTACTGCTAAAATGATTAAAACATTTTTATATTGTTCAAAAAATGTATATAGTTTTGGTATATTGTCACTATGGTTCAATAAAATTATTTTATTATTGTTATATGTAAAATCTAATAAACATAAGGATTGTTTACTTATATAATAGAATATAAGAATAAATAAATGTAACAAATGTATTGTTTTATATTTGAGAGAAATTTGTTTCTTTTATAAAATACTGGAGAAAAATTGGATCACTCTGAATATTGTAAAAAAATAAATCATTTTAATTTAATATATAATATTGAAAATATAAAAAATTATGCTTTAAACACTTTTATGTGTGATAAATGTAATATGGACATGCGACACACATGTACAGAGCTCTAAAATTTTATACTAAATTAAAACTATTAAGTTTTGTTGTATAAATTTTTTTTAAATAAAATGTGATGATGTTTAATAAAATAAAATTAAATTAGGTTGTTAGGTAGGTAATTATAATGTTTTGTATATAATTGTTTTTATATTTATTTATAGGTAATTGATACTATAATTGAAATAAACTGATTTATATTAATTGTAAGAGTTTCAGAAACTTTTTTTAATGTTATAGCATTAAAAAAATATTCCATTTATAATAATAATTGTAAATACTCTTTAGAGTGATTATGATTTCTTCGCATGACTGTCTACTCTAAAGTTTGCCATTAGTAGCTTTGCTGCTTTTGTAGTTTAGCACGTCTTTATTGTGAAGAAATTTTTATTCTGCTGTAATATAAACTTCTTTAAGTTATGCTCACACATTGTATGTCTCATGTCTTATTTATTTATGTATATGTTTTTTATATTTAAATGTAGTTTGTGTAGAAATTCATATTGTTTTATTTTCTTTTTTTTATATATATATATTTTTTTTAAATTTGCATTTGACCCCTTTTTTCTCCGTTGTTGTATGGTCAATCATGTAAGTAAGTTAAGGAAATATTTTTATATGATAAATATATTTTAAACATTGTAGATTAGTATAATTTGAACAAATATAATTTTTTACAATTGAAAATATGATATGTACATAAATGTCAAAAAATTTGTGCATGTATATATATATATATGTGCATGTATCTTTACATGCAGGTATATTTTATAACATGCATTTATATTACATGTGGTAGTATGAAAATTTTATTATTAAATCTTTAGATAGAAGCTATGGTGACGGTGATGAATCTTATCTTTATATCATTTACTAATGGTTTTTTGGTCTCTATGGTATATGTTACATTTAATATCATTATCTAACAATATTTTTAACTAGTTATCTAGAAAAGTAATTCTTGAGTCATGGTGTTGAACTCTCTTATATATTTATAATATATAAATACATCTTATATATATATATATATATATATATATCTGTAAATAAAAAAAATGTTTAGTTTCAAAATAAAATATGCTTAATATCATGATGCAGCATCTATGATTAGGCATTTTACTTTTGTAGTAACTAGTATCTTTTATAGCAATATATATATTAAAACACTTTTACTAATGAAAATGTTTATTCTCAGATTATATAACAAACACAGATATGTTTGATCTTGAAAATGATCTACCTGATGATCTATTGTCATCGGGGTCTTGGGGTTCTGCAACTGAAAGTGCTAAACCACCAGCAACAGGTCCAGGTCCAGGGCAACAAAATGGTGCTCTTGATTCAGAACTTAGACAGCATGTACAACAACAACAGCAACTTTCGCATCATCTCATACAACAACAAGTTCGTATATATATATGTATATATATATATATATATATATATATATATATATATATATATATATAAAATATTATGCATATATATATATATATATATATATATATATGTTCTATTATATATATGTATATATATATATATATACACATATAAAAAAAATTACTAATTCTATTATTTTTTGAAACAGGGCAACAAAAACTTGGTTGCCAATTCATTAGCAATGGCTGCTGGAACTTTGGGTAATAAAAGTCCAAATATGCAATCTCCACCAAATGTTTCTGTCTCTAAAGTTGTTGATCCACAAATGGTTGTGAGTTTGGGAAATTTACCAAGTAGTATAGCCAGTTCCTTGGCAAATAATCAAATGTCCATTGCTAATTCGATGGGAGGCCTTCAATCGTCAATGAGCATGGCTGGAAGTAATCCTACCATGTCAATGCCAGGAGGAATTAATTCTGCTCTAGTTATGACCAGCAGTGCTAGTGGAAATAACACTATGGGTGGAATGGCAGGAGGAAGTTTAATTGTAACCAACAGTTTGAATAAACAACCTATAAATACTGTGAGTATTTAAATTAAAATATAATGAAAAAAATCTTATGAAATAAATTTAAGAAATTTAAGAAAAAAAAAAGAATAATCTAAAATTCTATTTTTTTAGGTAACTATGATGGGCCCTAATACTCAAGGAATTCATCATCCTAGTGGACCACATGGTGTTGCCCAAATGCAAAATGGGCCTGGAATAATGAATACTAGGGCTGTAACAATGCAACAACAACAACAAGCTCATATGGTTGGTCCAGCTCGAGGTCAAAGTCCACATCAACAAGTACATCAAGTTGGTATTGTTGGTCCTGGTCAAGGAGGTCCAAGAATCCAAGCTCCTCCAAATATGACAAGTATGCCAAATATGGGACAAATAGGTGCATCAAGTCCTTATTATGGTAATTATATCAATTATATTGTATGTAATTAGAAAGTAAAAATTTTAGAATATAAATATACAATTTGTAAGCAGGATCTCCAGCTAGTGCGCAAGGACCTGGTGTTACAGTGTGTACTAATAGTCCTGTTGGAGTTGTTGCACCACAACAAAAAGGAGTGGGAACAAATATGACTGCTATGCAAGGTAGCAGATTTGGAGGAACTGGAGGTCCTATTGGTTCTACAAATGTTGTGGGTGGGCAAGAAGGTGGTATGGCTCAACAAGCTCAACCACCTGCACCAAGTCCAGCCCAACCTCAGTCTGGTGCACCAAGTGGAGGTCAACCTGGTCCACAACAAGCTACTCAGGGTCAAATGCCTGGCACTGGTGCTCCAACTGGTAAATAAATTGGCTATTTTGAAATAAATTTATTTTTTCAAACAAATTTTTTCAAACTAATTGATATCCATGTTTTCAGGTACTACAAAATCAACTGCTGATCCAGAAAAACGAAAACTTATCCAACAACAATTAGTTCTTTTACTTCATGCACATAAATGTCAACGACGTGAAAGTCAAGCAAATGGTGATGTCTGGCAATGTTCCTTGCCAGATTGTAAAACTATGAAAAATGTATTAACTCATATGACTGCTTGTCAAGCAGGGAAAAATTGTACGGTACCACATTGTAGTTCTTCAAGACAAATTATTAGTCATTGGAAACATTGCAATCGCAATGATTGTCCTGTATGCCTACCTTTAAAGCAAGCAAATAAGAATAAAACGACAAATACTGCTGCAGCATCTACAACTCAACCAAATAGTCAACCAAATCCGAGTCAAACCGAAATGAGAAGAGCGTATGACGCATTAGGAATTCCATGCCCTACTACAACGCCTGGTTTAGTAGCAAGTCAATGTGTTACTAGGAGAATGCCAACACCAGGCATGCAAGGAACACCCGGAACTATAGGAAATGTCCGATTAACTCAACCTCAAACTCAGACTGCACCAGGTCAATCCATAGTTGGTGCCGGGCAACAAGTTGTTGCTCCAAATGTTTCTCTTCCTTTAAATCCAGATCCTAATACAGTTGGTGTAGCTAGTAATCAAGCAGCACCTACCACCGGCCCCACGCCTGCTGCTGCAGCAACTGCTGCAAACATACAACAATCTGTTAATATGCAACAATTATTTGGTTTAAATGATTCAGGACAACTTAGTGTTCCAAATGAAAATAGATTGGCTAATCTTCAACTTCCAGCTGGACTTCAACCAGGTCAAGTAACAGCAACATCTGTACAGGAATCAAAAGATTGGCATCAAACTGTAACACCTGATCTTAGAAATCATCTTGTTCATAAGTTAGTTCAAGCAATATTTCCAACTCCTGATCCACAGGCTATGCTTGATAAAAGAATGCATAATCTTGTTGCATATGCAAGAAAAGTTGAAGGTGATATGTATGAAATGGCCAATTCGAGATCAGAGTATTACCATTTGCTTGCCGAAAAAATTTACAAAATTCAAAAAGAATTGGAAGAAAAACGACAAAAACGAAAGGAACAACAGCAACAGTTACATGCTCAACAACATCAGCAGCAACAACCTCAACCCGCAGGAACATCTGGTCCAGGTTTAAGGCCATGTGCTCCTCCAGGTGTTGGTACTGTCCCGCCATCACGACCAGTTGGAACAGTTACCCCTAGTTTACGTAGTCATTCACCAAGTATGGGACAACTTGGATCTTTACCTACAATGGGCATTCCTCAACATAATAGAATGCAATTTCCACAACAACAACAAACGCAACAACAAGTACAAGTTCAGGCCCAAACTAATGTCCAAGCTCAGGCTCAAGCACAAGCTCAAGCCCAAATGCAGCAACAACAACAACAACAGCAACAGCAGCAAGGGATTTTAGTTGGTCCATCTGGTCCTAGTCCAAATGGACAGTCGAGTTCCAATCCTAATGTGGTTCCAAATCCTGGTCTTAGTCCTTTTGGACAAGCACAAATGTCACAAGCAAGTTTAACCACTACTACTACGTCTGCAACAACTAGTCAATTCCCAACCTCAAATGGTACTTCCGGTTTACCTAACAGTCCTTTACAAAATCAACATCAATTTCCTGATATTATGAAAGCTAGACTGACTCAAGCAGCAATTGTGCATCAACATCAACAACAACAACAGCAACAGCCATCACAACCTCAATCTCAACAACAACCAAGTCAGTCGCAATTACAGCAACCAACAAGTACTTCAAATCAAAGCGCTACAACAACGTCAATGCCACAAGCGCCATCACCTTTTAGTGGTATGCAACAACAAAGTAACCAACAACAAAATCAATTTAATAATAGTCGGCCTCTATCAGTTTCAACACCTAATGATAATGGCATCAGCACATCAACTCCACAAACAATACCACCTCCTGCTTCTAGTGGACCTAGTCCCGGTCCGGTAACAACGACAAACGGACCTCAATCTACAACTTCCACACCTAACACACCACTAGTTCCTTCATTAATGACTCCAAATCAGACAGTTTCTTCCGCTAATCAAACTCCACCTCATCCTGCTACTACACCATCTCCTGCTGGTCTTGCAAGTCTTGGAAAAGGTATGACATCTCAAGAAAGAGCTGCATTAAATGCACCGAGAACTTCATCCATGTCTTCGCAAATGGCTGCTATTACAGCTGCTTTAGATCGTGATAATTCTCCTAGTCCACCAATGAATAATAATAAGGGAAAATTGGATTCCATTAAAGAAGAAAATATAAAAATGGAAATCAAAACTCAAGAAGATAGTTCTGAGAATCATAGAATGGATGGAGGTAAAAGTGTTAATAATGATGTATCTATTAAAACGGAAAATAAAATGGAACCAATGGAAGAAGGATCCAGTGAGAGTATCATAAAAGAAGAACCCACTGGTATTAAAGAACCTGTAACTCCAATATCCAGTCAAGATACCACAGACATTAAACCATTGGTTCCTGAACCAATACAACCAAGCGGAACAACGGACAAAAAAAGGTTGTGTTTGTTTAAACCTGACGAATTACGTCAAGCATTAATGCCAACATTAGAAAAACTTTATCGTCAAGATCCGGAATCTATACCATTTAGACAACCTGTCGATCCTCAAGCGTTAGGAATTCCAGATTATTTCGATATCGTTAAAAAACCAATGGATCTTTCAACGATCAAAAGAAAATTAGATACTGGACAGTATAGTGATCCATGGGAATATGTAGATGATGTATGGATGATGTTTGACAATGCGTGGCTTTACAATCGCAAAACTTCACGCGTTTATAGATATTGTACAAAGGTATATTTACTTCAGAATAATTTAATTTATTATATATTATATATTGATATCAATAGATTTTTAAAATTTTTTTTTTTTTACTGATTTTAGCTTTCTGAAGTCTTTGAGCAAGAAATAGATCCTGTAATGCAAGCCTTGGGATATTGTTGTGGAAGAAAATACACATTTAATCCACAAGTACTATGTTGTTATGGAAAACAACTTTGTACAATACCAAGAGATGCGAAGTACTACTCCTATCAAAATAGGTCAGTATATAGAAGAGTCAAATAATATGTACAACAGAAAATTTATTTAATAATTGAAAAAATAGTCTGCATGAAGGGAATATGTTAGTAGGTTTTATCTCCATCTTGCCCTTTAGTAATTTCTTACTTAGATAATTAGATATCTTGTTAATGACTTCTGTTGCTCCCAGCTATCTTCAAAAATAACTGACATTAGTTGTACCTATTAAGTTTTAGAAATATAAAGTATCTTTAGGCGCATTCGACTTTCATGGTACATTTTTATTTTAAAAATGTTCTATAATTGAATACGCTAAATTAAATTGGCAGGCTAATTAACCTGTTTCGATTATATCGGTCGATACAGGTCAGTCTCCTGAACTACACGTTTTTTTCTTTTTCATTTTCTCTTTTTTTTTATATATATTTAACATATTTTTATTATATTTATAAAATATTTGCCAATGAATGTATTTTTTAGTAACGTACGCACATATAAAGTTGAAATTTTATTACGCATATACTTAAGGGATATAGCTTTCTAATGTTAATCCTTAAAATTAGATGCTTTATACATATATCTTGCTTTATAAATAATTTAGAATATGCAAAATAATTTTTAACAAGAAGATATTCGTTTATTACTCTTGAGTATATGCAAGTAATTTATGTATATATTATATGGTGTCTAACTATGGCACTCTTCTCTTCTTTGTATGTTACCTTCGCTCTACCCATGGGTTGCGCACGCACACACAAATCCTTGTTTGCTGCTTGCTTCTTGTGTTGCCCGCGCCCCTTGCTTCTTTCTGACTCTACTACTTCATGCCACGAAAATTGATACTTGGAAATTGGACGATTGAAATTGGATACCTGATATTTGAAAACATAAATAAATGTAAAACAAATTGTATCTGTGATAAATGACAAATAATGAAAAAAAATATGTTAATTATATGAAATGATGATTCTCTACAATCTTTGAAATAAAATAATAATAATCATAATCATAATAACAATAATAAATAAATAAACGAAACGGATACAAATAATTGGCAAAACACTACTTGCATGTGTATAATTGCAAATACAAACAAATATTTATTAAAATTGGATACTTGACATTTGGACACATCGATTGGGGCGTGAAAAAATTGATCTTCGTATGATGCACGCATGACATTGACGAATTGAAATTTGGATCTAAATACTATTGATTGGAACAGTAGTTTAAAGGCATATGGTCTTGTTTCCGACAGATACACCTTCTGTCAGAAATGTTTCAACGACATTCCTGGTGACACTGTGACGTTAGGAGACGATCCAACGCAACCCCAAACGTAAGTTTTGAAATAAATATAGAAACATTTGTCATAATTATATATTATATATAAAATAAAATAATTATAATTTATTACAGTGCCATTAAAAAGGAACAGTTCCAGGAAATGAAGAATGATCATTTGGAATTGGAGCCTTTTGTTTCATGTACAGATTGCCGTAGGAAGGTACATCAAATTTGTGTACTACATATGGAAACAATTTGGCCATTAGGGTGAGTAAAAATATTTTAAATGTTTTTAAATAATATAAATAATATTTTAGTTTTTATAATTAAGTTGTTTTTTTACAGATTTACTTGTGATAATTGCTTGAAAAAGAAAGGTCAAAAACGTAAAGAGAACAAATTTAATGCTAAACGTCTACCGGTCACTAAATTAGGTACCTATATTGAAACACGTGTGAACAATTTTCTGAAGAAAAAAGAAGCTGGTGCTGGAGAAGTTGCAATTAGAGTAGTAGCATCTAGCGATAAAGTTGTTGAAGTGAAGCCAGGAATGAGAAGCCGATTTGTAGAAAATGGTGATATGCCTGGTGAATTTCCTTACAGAGCGAAAGCTTTGTTTGCATTTGAAGAAGTCGATGGTACAGATGTATGTTTTTTCGGTATGCATGTGCAAGAATATGGCAGTGAATGTACACCACCTAATACTCGAAGAGTTTATATTGCGTACTTGGATTCAGTACACTTTTTCCGGCCTAGACAGTTTCGAACGGCAGTATATCATGAAATTCTTCTTGGATACTTGGATTATGCAAAACAATTAGGGTAAATTCAATCTCATTTGAAGAATTTACATATATATGATTTTAATATTAATATTTATAACAAAGTTTTTTTATTGTTTAGATATACAATGGCTCATATCTGGGCCTGTCCTCCTTCTGAAGGTGATGATTATATTTTTCACTGCCATCCTCAAGAACAAAAGATTCCAAAGCCTAAGAGATTGCAAGAATGGTATAAGAAAATGTTGGATAAAGGAATGGTTGAAAGAATTGTACTCGATTATAAGGTTAGTATTAATGGGTAATTAATTTAAATATATGATACAGTCTCTAAGTGTTACTTAAGATTTAATTATTATTCTTGGGTGTCAAACGAGACTAAAATTAATGTCTGTAAAAGCTAATGTTTTTATTGAATTTGTAAATTTAAACATAGGATTAGCAGACTACAATAAATTCATATAATAATTTTATTACAATTTTTCAAAAATTTTATATTTCTATTTATAATTTAAAAATTAAAGATTGATCTCTCTATTCATTAATTTCAGGATATTTTGAAACAAGCAATGGAAGATAAACTTTCATCAGCAGCTGATTTACCATATTTTGAAGGTGATTTTTGGCCCAATGTTTTAGAAGAAAGCATTAAAGAATTGGATCAAGAAGAAGAGGAAAAACGTAAACAGGCAGAAGCTGCGGAAGCTGCAGCTGCTAATGCAGTAAGTATTATATTATTAAAGTATTATATTATTAAAAACAATAATTAACAAAAAGTTAATCATAACATACTTGCATTACAGATTTTCTCATTAACCGAAGATTCTGAAACGGGACCAGATGGCAAAAAGAAAGGACAAAAGAAAGCTAAAAAGTCTAATAAATCCAAAGCCAATCAAAGAAAGAACAGTAAAAAATCTAATACTCCACAAACAGGAAATGATCTCTCTGCAAAAATTTTTGCTACTATGGAAAAACATAAAGAAGTATTTTTCGTTATTAGGTTGCATAGTGCTCAAAGTGCAGCCAGTTTAGCAGTAAGTATTTGAAATTATTTAAATAAATATTTTTAAAAAATTAACCTATATTTTTTATGTTCATCAATAATGTATCTTTTAGCCTATTCAAGATCCTGATCCCGTTATTAATTGTGATCTTATGGATGGTCGTGATGCTTTCCTTACAATGGCCAGAGAAAAACATTATGAATTTTCTTCCTTAAGGCGTGCAAAATTTAGTTCTATGTCTATGTTATATGAATTGCACAATCAAGGTCAAGACAAATTTGTTTATACTTGTAATAATTGTAAGAGTCACGTAGAAACAAGATATCATTGTACGGTTTGTGATGTAAGTATAAAAACATAAAAATATTTTTACATTACATATTTCATTATATTATATTATTGTCGATTTAATAATATTATTTATTGTAATATAGGACTTTGATCTGTGTATAAGTTGTAAGGAAAAAGATGGTCATCCACATCATATGGAGAAACTTGGTTTAGATTTGGATGACGGTTCATCGCCGGCCGATGCTAAACAATCTAATCCACAGGTAAATATTTTTATAAAATTAACTACAACTATAATTTTGTTATAAGTGTAATTGTCATATATTTTAATGTTATATTATAGGAAGCACGTAAACTTTCAATACAAAGATGTATTCAATCGCTGGTGCATGCATGTCAATGCAGAGATGCTAATTGTCGTTTAACAAGCTGTCAAAAGATGAAAAGAGTTGTAACACATACTAAAGTTTGTAAACGAAAGACAAATGGTGGTTGCCCAATATGTAAACAATTGATAGCATTGTGCTGTTATCATGCTAAACACTGCCAAGAGACTAAATGTCTTGTACCATTCTGTTCGAACATTAAGCATAAACTAAAACAACAACAACTTCAACAACGGTTACAGCAAGCGCAGTTATTGAGGTAAATGCATTAATATTAGCAATAATATTGGAATAATTACATAATTTTATATATATATATCGATCTTTTTTTTTTTTTTTTTTAGGAGACGAATGGCTGTGATGAATACTAGACCTACAGGTCCAGTGGGAGCGATGCAATCTGGACAACAGAGTTCGAACGTTACTATGACCACTGGTGTTGCTATGAAACCAGGAGTTAGTCCTACTAATTTACCTTCACCACATCAACCCGGAATAGGATTGAAACCTGGGACACAAACACCACCTGCTCATGTTCTTCAAGTTGTTAAGCAAGTACAAGAAGAAGCTGCAAGACAACAAGTACCACATGGTTACGGTAAAGTAACACCAGGTGGTGGAGTTGGTGTTGGAGTTGGTGTAGGAGGACAAACAGGTGGTGTAATGCCTCCACCTCAAATGCAACGGCCAATGCCCGTTCAAATGCCAAATCCTGGTGGTACACATCTTATTCCAATGGATCAATGGACAGCAAGGTAAGTTTAAAAATATATATAAAATATTATGTGTATATAATATGCATGTATATATAAATTATATGTTTATTTACAGTAGGTATCAACCGAATGCAGTGATGCAACAAAATCCTGGTTTAAGACAACAAACGCCGCAGCAGTTAATGCAGCAGCAACAACAACATCAAGGACAACCAGGCATACCAATGGGAGGACAAATGCCAAGACAAGCAGGAGTTCTCGGTGGTCCGGTTAGCCAAGTTGGACCACAAACTCAAACTATGCATAAGCATGTATTGCAGCAACTTATGCAAACTCTTAAGAATCCCCATACTCCTGAACAGCAAAACCAAATACTTCAAATACTCAAAAGCAATCCACCGATTATGGCTGCCTTTATCAAACAACGGGTATGATGATTAATTTTTCTTATATTTTAACTATTAACCTCTAATTTTCAATTAATCATTGTCGCTCTCAATTTTGATGATTTCTATTATCATATGATTATTTAAATAAAAAGGCGCTTGCCGTTCAACAACAAAGCGGTCAATACGGCGGAGGAGTCGGCGGACCTTTGGGTCCTAATCAGCCTCAGCAACAACCTGGTTTGCAGCATATGATGTCTCAACAGCAACAGCAACAACAGCAGCAGCACCAACAGCAACAGCAGCAACACCAACAGCAACAACAGCAACAAGGTAGAATGCAAATACAAGCAATGCTGAATCAACAGCAGCAGCAGCAGCAACAGCAGCAGCAACCTGTTCAGCAGCAATCGCAATGGTACAAGCAACAAATGCTGGTAATGCAAAGACAGCAAGCTCAGCAGCAGCAACAGCAGCAACAACAGCAGCAGCAGCAACAACAACAGCAGCAACAATTTACACAACCACCTGCACCGCCTTATGGGCAACAACGGCCCATAAGGCCGTCCCTTCTCGGTAAGAATTATTTAATTCTGGAGAAAACGAGATTCGTTGAGCCGATTGGTTCGTGGTCTAACGTTTGCCACGATTCCGCGTATTCTTCCTCAGGTTATGGTGGCTTTAGCGAACAAGGATACGGTCAACCCGGCTTAAAACCAACACCGCCCCCGATACCTTCTCCGCAAGGTGTGATGGGACCTCCAGGGATCTCTGTACAACAACAGTTAATGCAATCTGTTCGATCACCGCCACCGATTCGTTCTCCTCAACCAAATCCTTCTCCACGACCGGTTCCATCTCCGCGTAATCAGCCAGTTCCTTCCCCTCGATCAGGACCGGTACCATCACCTCATCATCATCCACCTCACGGTACACCAACGCATTCTCCAGCTCATGAACTCGGTGGGCCAAGTGAAATGATGCTCTCGCAACTGAGTGGCGGGACAGGTGCACCGACCGGGCATCCGGGCGCTATGCCTCATCATCCATCCCCGGCTCCGCCGCCTACCAGTGGCACAGACTCGAGTGAAGTGACGCCCATGACACCGCAAGATCAACTTTCAAAATTTGTCGAAGGATTGTAGTGACTGTTAGTGAAGTCGATTAATACGAGTGATTACATTAGTGGGCGAACGATGATCTCGCATCATATATGTTAACCGTTTTTCACGAAAAAAAAAAAAAAAAAGAAACGGTCGCTGTTCCATCTCTCTGTCATGAAAACAGAGAAAAAGTAAACTTCCATCCGTTCTGCGTTCCTAGCTTCGTGGAGATCAGGTACAACTACTTACTACGTCCGGTACCCTGATGCATGATGATATTCAGAGACGACGAGTCAGAGTACGACTATTGGTGCGACCAAATTAATCCGGATGACGCGTGTTTCCTCTTTCTATCTCCGAGTTAAGGTGCAGGAGCGATACAGCGTAATGTGGTGCTGCTTAGATGCTCCGCGAAGATTTTACAGGCTGGCTCAATGGACACTTGAACTTACGTTACTGTATTCTCGTAACCTCAACCTTGGCTCCCCAATTTAACAACCGGTGGAACGACGAGAAACAATTATTTGAAACAATTATTACACACAGGAAATCAAGAGAGAGACTATTGATACGTTCTCCCCGTAAATACATATGCGTAAAAAAAAAAAAAAAAAAAAAACCACACATTATGTCCCTGCCCTAATCTTTTACTCCCTTTAAACATGACTTTTTCATCTATACCACCTTTTCCTCGCCGCTGCACGTGCAGGCTGAGTGAAATCGTACAAATGTGTTGTGTATACTTAACGTTAATTGATAATTAATAGTTCAAATATTATTAGCGTAGCGATTATATGCAGTTATTATATACCACTATTATTATTATCGTGACAAGATGCAAAGTATATAACAAGATAAAAATGGACTGTATGAAAAATGGAAAGAAATATTGAAAAAGAAATCGAGCAACATTGTATGTAAGGAAGGGAGAACAGAATTTAGAGGAAAGTTAAGTAATGTTAACTTAGGCTAATTTGTTATTAAGAGATCGCTACGGTTGCCCAAGGTTGTACCTTAGCACCATTAAATTTTATGGATCATTCTGAAATTAATCCTCAAATAATCTGTTGAATCGTCCTAAGAAAGATGATTCTCTCATAACAGGACAGGCGAGACAACGCGGATTAACGGTGTCGCAACCAAAAAAGTAGAAATTCACGACATGCTGCTATTTGCTATTATGGGAGGATTTATAAATCGTGTTAATTTTGAAAGAAAGAAAGAAAAAAAAAAGTTTTTCAAATCGAGGGTCCAACATGTACAGTTCAATCAAAATATGTAGCTATGAAGCGTAACCGAAATGGACCCTCGCGTGAAAAGCGTTCTGTACATACTATACTATTATTACGATAATAATAACGATTATTATTAATTTCCCTGTCTATTATGAATTTATTATTATTAATATTATTGCTATTATTATAATTATTATTGATTCTTAATAATTATTATTACTATTACTACTACTACTATTACTACTATTACTATTACTACTATTGCTATTACTATTACTACTACCATTACTACTACTATTACTATTACTGCTATTATTATTATTATTATTACTATTACTATTATTATTATTATTATTATTAATTTTTATTAATTTTATTATTAATATTATTATTATTATGATTATTATTAATAATTATTATTATTATTAATATTATTTTATTATTATTATTTTATTATTATTATTATTATTATTATTAATTATTATCATCATCATCATCATTATTATTATTATTATTATTATTTTATTTTATTTTTATTACTATTAATATTATCATGAAAAAATTTAAAAACGTAGGTATAGTGTAATATTTGGGGAAAAAGCGAGAAAGGGATTCACACATGCGTTATATACAATTAAATATGGGCTATACCTGTGCACGATAAATCCGAGAAAAGAGATACAACTGAGATACACGTACACGTACATACCAAAACTACGTGACTATGCCAGTGCTGTATCATAGTAAAACTGTAAATGTAAAACTTTTCCTCCCTTTTTTTTCTTCGATACCTATTTAAAAAAAAAGACTAGTTGGTAATGAATGATGCGTGAAGGTGTAATAACTTCGAAAGTCCGTAACATCGGATATTTTTTAAATACACGGTGTACAATGTAGCTATCATGTAATAATCAAGCTATCGACCGATTTAGCCGTTAATGAGAGTTACTAATGACACACGCAACCAATGTGCGGTTCATAACTAACGCATGAAACGTGAAACGTGACGTTTTTTTCCGTCGATAAAAGCGCGCGGCCCGATTCGAAATAAAACCGGAAAAAATTATGACCCGTTTGAGAGAACCCGTTTATCACTTTTTAAATATATTTGTCACGTTCCAATATACTTATGATCAAACATTATGGCATCTTACATCTATCTATACAACTTACTTACTTATTATACGTCGTTACTTATCTATCTACGCCTTTTGAATACGTTGGAAAAGAAAAAGAAAGGGAAAATTATTTTATAAAAACGAACGGAAGAATTTATGAGATATATTGGGAGGGAGTGAGAAAATTTAATGAGAGAGAGAAAAAAAAATCATTTTAAATAACAATGATTGATCTCGTTTCATTATTTAATTAAGATGAAAATTTGAAAAATCGTTGTTTCTTTGTTATTTTAAGTTTTATTCAAATTTGTTTACACGAATTGTCAACACATGCTTGAGACATTCCTTTGTTGTACATCCTTTTTCTTATCCTTTTTTTTCCTTCTGTCTTCTTATTTTTTTTTTTTCTTTTCTTTTCTTTCTTTTATGTATATATATATATATTTATATATATAAATATATATTTATATATATATAAATCAATTTTATAAAAGGAACACACAAATTTCGTATTTATATCAACATCTTTATATAACATTTACATAAAGAAAAGAAAGAAAAATTGAACGTAATTCCGAATTATGTAGTTTCGAATTGAATCGAGCGGGTCAATTGTAGAAATCGGTTGAAAAACGAATCGTAGATAAATTTGATGTATTTAAACTATTTCTAAAAAAAAAAAAAAAAAGTGAGTTAAAACGAGAAAAAGAAAAGAATTAGGCAGAATAATTGAAAATGGGGGAGAGAGAGAGAGAGAAAAAAAAAAGAGCAAAAAGATGAAATGAACGGATGATAATTGACTATAGATTTAAATAAATTAATTTTATTAATAAAATAGTGAAAAGGAGAGTATAATTGTAACGACGAAAACCCAAAAGTATTTGGCTTAGTATGGCTGTGTTTAGGGCAGTGTTGTAAATCTGAAAGTGGTATATACCTTTTTTTGGTAGATAAACTCTTTAAGTGCGGACGTTTGAACGCTGTAGCGTACCAACCCGACGATCGCGACACTGTTGCAACAAATTTTACAATTTTATTTTTTCGAGCGGTTTCTTTAATTATAATAATAATGACTGATAATAATAAAAAAAGAAAAAAAAACGGCACAATTCTAAGAAATTCTGAAAATTCGTTTGTGAGCGAATTGTTGAGAAAAAAAAATAAATTGAAAGAAAAACGTGGTGCTCTCTTTCTAGAATTAGTTCGACGACATGATAACACGTGTGTAAAAAAAAGATGGATCATAAATGTTCTCAAACGTCGAGGAAGAGATGTCTCTCTGTAAATTTCGCAAACACTTGTTTCCGTAATAATTCGATAGAAAAAAGAAAGAAAGAAACCGGAAGCGGTTTAATAAAACGTCGGATTTGTTGGTACGTCTCTGCGTTCATGACAATTTATTATTGTAATGAAAAAGCGAATGATACGATGCTCTATATATATATATATATATATATATATATATATATATAAATATATATATTACACGATTTGTTTTTTTATATATTATTATTATTATTAAACAATATAGATCGCGGTTACATTATTGATGAAGTAAATATTATTAATTATTATCGATAGATGATAAATGCAAACAAACAAAACTATTGAACATAATTATTACAATTACGCTATTATTATTATTATTATTATTATTATTATTATTATTATTATTATTATTATTATTATTATTATTATTATTATTATTATTATTATTATTATTATTATTATTATTATTATTATTATTGAAATACCGAGTACAGAGTATATATATATATACTACCTTTTATTATGACATTTCGTAATTAGCGAAAGTTGATTATCCGATTAAAAAAAAAATTAACGAGAGACACAAATGTAACAATTACAATCCCCGATCAAGGTGAAAAAGGAAAAAAGAAAAAACACGCCATTCTTCATCCCAGTTTTTTTTCTTTTCCCGGGAAAAAGTCTCGAGAGGGACGGAGAAGAAATTTTTCTCCCGACTCGGCCCTTCCCCCTCCACTCCTTCCTCCTCCCCTCCCTCTCCCGTCCGAATCCAACTGATCCAACACTGCATCGGTCACGATATAAAAATGTACAATATTTAATGATGCGCTTTCCTTTTTTTTTATTATTTATTTTCTACGATGGTGAAATTCTCGTCGTTCACGCTGAACGAGGAACAAACGGATAGATGGAAAGAAAAGACACTGTCACCACTGTCGACCATTCAGATACACCATTTTTGTATCTACTGTTGTAAAGACCGTTCGCAGAGTGACTTAGGAAAAACTTTAGTTAACATCTTGTTTGCCCCCCCCCCCCCCGTTCGTGTTCCGCTATTCCTTTTGTAAAACGCGTTTTGTAAAATATATATATGTTCGGTTTAGATGTGTGAAAGTTAGCCCCCCCCCTCCCCCACGAGCCATTCGTAGAGGGAAAAGTGAATTTAGGTTTTTGCTACAGTTTTATACTCTTGGACGTCAAAAAAAAAAAAGACTTCGTTTTTCTCTTAACAATTTGTAACGTAGATAAGGATACTGTATGTTGATGTTCATGAATATTTAACCGAATATTGTTATATTATTATTAAAAAAGAAGTTTTAAAAATACATTCCATTTTTATTTTTCTCTCAGCTCAGGTTCTGTATGTACATACACGTGTATCGAAAGACCAAGACATCCTTTTTTTAACAAAATGTTTCTTATTATATATAATATTTATATATATATATAAATATATAATATCGCGTAAAGTAATAAGGAAAAAGAAAAAAAAAAAGAAAAGAAAAAAAAAAACGAATTATTTTTATCTTATTATCTCTCGGACAGAACAGATCATTTTACACATCCCTTTACACATCGAAATACCTACTTGTTGATTCTCTGTCATTGCGCGTGTATTCCTTAATAAAAAAGTATACATATACTTCGATATTCACAATCCGAAGAACTAAAGTTTTTCTGTTAACTCTGTTACATTGGCGCCTCTACTTACTCTCTACGCTTGCTGTTTATCTCCTCCCCTCTCCCGAAAAAAAACTATTAGTATTAAATAATCATTTCTACTGTTTGTATATTATTTATTTAGAATTATTCGTTTCTCAGCACGAATGTACACGTGATCGTCTCTTTCTGACTTTTTTCGAAATCGAAATATTTTCTCACGTATATTACATATATATATATATATACATATATATGTATATACATATATATACATATATATATATATTTCGTACGATACTTGTACGTGAAATTCTATAAACAAGATCTAGCGTGTTCAAAACGCATGTGTACCCTTGTCTCGACCTGTCTCGACAAGTTGTACGGATTCTCAATTAAAGAAGGACACACATACACACAAAATATATATATATATATATTTTAGTTCCATCTATGGCGGAAAAACAAAAGAAAGCGAGAACCAAAGTACAGATCGATCTGGCTTCCGTCGAAGAAATCTTGCTTTCGAAAATTCTCATAGATTTATAGTTATTTCGACTAAAATGGGACTAAAATATGGAACGAACGCAGCGCGTCTTTCCTTCTGTTTCTCATCCTTCTATTTATTCTTCGTTGCGTTCGCCTCGAATCTCCTTTCCTTAGGCGTAAGGACTAATCACTTATCTGATTCAGCGCATAATGTAACAACGTAAACGAAACTGGCACGTAAGAGTTATACATATATGTGTATATATTTATACATACGTACCATTAACACAATATGATAAATCTGACGAAATAAAGTTTACGTATACTTATTTGAATACTGGAAATTGTACCTGTATGATCTCGATACCTTTCTCGCGGTCGTTTCTCACATTATTATTTCGAGTTCGAGTTTCTGTCGCGACCCAATGTTCACGTTCCAATGTCATTTTTATTTATATGAAATGTCATTCGTTTCGTTGCCCTTCATGTACACGTATCTATTATTAATGTATATTTTTCGCAAATATTTTATAATTGTTGACGAGGATTCGTCGATACTCTATATCGATCGAGCAATGAATTTTCACGTTAATTCCGTGGAGGATTTTCGTTTCTTTCGTTGACCGAAGTCCGAAGCGATTGTTGCCCGCCGGTTCTTCCGCCTTATCTGTCTTTTTCACAGCGACGAATCCTTGTTGAACGATATCGTTGGACGGATAACAAAAGAAGGAAGTTCAGAGTCCCCCATTCAAATCTATATATACATATATACATATATATATATATATATATTATGTTTATACAATATATTTATATTATTGCACACATACGTTCTATATACATATTGTACACACATATACAGACACACGGTACGCGTGTAACAATATTATTATTACAGAATATTATTATGGAGAGATCGTGTCTCCGTCGATGAAGAAAGCTCAATGTATAGAGGTATATAGAGTATTATAACGAATAGCGAGCTGTGAGAAGTTTTCTAACTAGGTGTTAATACAGACGTATGCTTCTTAAACTCGCGCTCGTATCGTCTGTGACGATCGGCGCGATGTGAAACATTTCGAGTACGCTAACCGGAGCAATATTCGTCCAGTCGAATAGATTTAATAAAACGAAACTCTAAATAACAAATTCCAACTGTACACGAGTCTCCGTTTTATACCGTACTTACATGTCAAATAAATGTACTTGTCTGTAAAATGTAATCGCGACTCCTTTTGTACTGTATTGACGCGACTTTGATAGTGAAGCATTCCATGTAAACGTATTTGTTATATTTATGTAGAACAAACTCTGATTTACGCTATTCGTTTTCAACTTTATACGATCCCTTATGTATATACATATATATATATACATATGCATATACATATATGTATATATATATCTATATAATAATATATACATATATGTATATATATATGTATGTACATATATATAATGTTTCGTTTCGACAGCTGGTTTGCGACACCGATTTTACCATCGCGACGGAATTGTATAGAAAAAAAAATATTTAATAAACGATTTATGGATTATTCGACTTTGGATTGTCTTCATAGAACGCAATCCCTCTTAAGGAATATTGTTAATTAGAAACGAAGGCTAGGTTTAAATATCGATCGGCCTCTACCGCGTTAAGCATTGAATTGCAAATTAGCTGAGCGATATCCCTCTCTTTGTCCATTCTTCAGTTATCTATATCTATTAACCACGGTAATTGCTTAGAGTTGTCGAGTTTCGAGTCTCAAATAGATGTCGATGTACAATTAAATATGACAAAATGAAAATTTGTTTTATCGCACGTTACAATTGCATGCTTGTAACAATTTATGTTAACAATATGTAAATAACGTTTTGTTAATATAGACATTAATATTAAAGCGCGATAATTCGCAATTCGAAGCCGCGAATCGATCGAAATTTCTAGATTCCAGAATGATTTCACTGTAATCTGAATATGGATCGCAAATAATAGTTTGAATAATAGAAAGCATTAGAATACATTTTTGGAATACAGTTTGAAACAAGATAAGAAAATCTTTGTTTTTTGTATATATACATATTTATTAAATTATTATATATAATTATATATTGCAGTTATAATTTTATCATTTATTTAAGCATAAAAATTATGTGTATTAAGAGACGAAATGATATTTAATACTGATCTTAAAATTTCTTCGCGAATTCCTTTGTTCTCTTTGTTGAATTAGACTGACAACTTTCAACTCGAACGCAATGCTGCGCCATTTATTCAGGTCACGAGACGATGATGCGTCATATAGATCTGTTAATCAAATGAATCCAAACAAATTTTCATAATACGAGCAACAATTTGATTTTCAGAATGATTCAAAATTCGATATATAGATTGAAGGATATGATTTTATATAACAGATATATATGTATACAGAAAAGCGTGTGTCATCGATGATGTTTGATACGGTTTGGCATGCGTGGCCAAGATGGTGGTGGTAATGGAGGCACGACGACGATAGTTAGACTTCTCTGTATATCATCGTCTCGCTTCGGTGTTCCTCTTTAATTCTTCTATAACTCCTCAGAGGGTGTTTATCGTTGATGATGTACGTTAGTAGTGGAATGCTATTGATGTGTTAGTCGTGCATCATCGAAGAGAGATCGCTAGATGGTCGGTATATCTGTGAGATCGCTGCTGTGCCGTCCGAAAATAGATAAATGAACGACGAGCGTGCCATCCTTGTTGTCGGTGGTTCCACGCACTCTGTAACAATGCACAATTATTAAAAGTTTATAACCAACGCCGGATAGGAATGGAGGTACTCAAAACCAGTCAAGAGATTGTTCATGAAGGGTGGCTCATTAAATCGCCACCTACCAAACTTTGGCGAGCGGTTAGTATTTTATAAAATAATAATAAATTTGAAATTTTATTTTTCTCATAAATTTTTTTTTTGTTTACATATTCAAATACTTGTCAAACCATTATGTTTGTACTGGTTCATCAAACTCTTTAGCATCTAACCTCGTACGTTGAAAAATGTTTCATAAGTGTGGAATGTTGTGATATTTTTATCCAAGAATGCTAACGTTGTAAATAGTTTTTCAATTATATTTAACGCAAACAATTTTATATGATATATATATATATATATAAATATATATGTATAATGGTTAAATTTAAATGGCAATTTAAATATATGAAATATATCAATCCTCTTAAAATAAATTAAATAATTTATATAATATTGTTGTTTATATTTTCAGCGATGGAGGAAAAGATGGTTTGCTCTTCGACACAGTGGAGAATTACCTGGGCAATATTTTTTAGAATATTATACAGACAGACAATGTAGAAAACTAAAAGGCCGTATCGATCTTGATCAATGCGAACAGGTAGTTGTTTATTACAAAATATAAATTTAATAGATTTTATAATTTTATTTATATCTTAGAAATTACTTATATTTTCAAATAGGTAGATGCAGGCTTGAGATTTGAAAATCGAAAGCAAAAATATCAATATATGTTCAATGTTAAAACACCAAAAAGAACATATTATTTAGTGGCAGAAAGTGAAGCTGATATGAACAAGTGGGTAGATGCTGTATGTCAAGTTTGTGGTTTAAAGGCATACACTCAAGATGAGGAACAGCAATGCCAAAGTATATATTATAATTATATATTATAATATATATATAATATACAAATATATATATTATAATAATAATAACATTTATTTAATTATTTAATGAATTAATGATAGAATAAAAAATAAATAAAATATTAAAAATTTAATATAAACAAAATTTTATATGATTATAATTTTTTTACAGTGTTCCAGTTTGAAACGCAAGAGTCTCCACCAATTTCACCCACAAGCACTATCTCTGGTCCTTATATACCTATTAGTGAATGTATTTCTGGTCGACGAACATTAAACGATACAAGTTCTCTCAATTCAGCTTTGGGACAAGGACCTGAACATTATGATGCCCCAAGACGATTAGTACCTTCTCCTCCTAGATCTCCTACAACAACTGATGCGGAAAGTGTCTTCACTGATGATGAATGGACAGCTCCAGTGCCTAGCGTGAACTGGGAGACTTTTCCTTCCACAGGTATAATATCAAATATATACTTCTTATTGAAGTTGTCAAATAGAATAACATTAATTTCTTTATAATAGGTGAATCCAAACAATCTGGATCGAGTGATGCCGAAATTGGTTCTTGGAGTGTTCGAAAACGATTCGGAAAATTGAGAATTGTAGATTCTACTTTACCACTTTCTGTAGAAAAGTTACCAGCACCTCCTAGACCACCAAAACCTCCTCATATGTTACCTGAAAATCCTGGACACAACTATTTAAATTTAGATGGTGCTACAGAAAGCTCAAAACCCACAACTCCAGCAACTCCTGCGCCATCAACACCTGCAACTGCAATTGTAACGGACGAATCGTACGATTTTCCAAGATCTCATCAACCAGGAGCACCCGAGCCAAACACAATAGATAAACATTTTTATTCTAATGCTGCTCCAAGCAATATTGAAGATACACGCGTATTCCGTTATGATTTTCAAGAAGAGGAACCATCAAGTCCACGTTCTGAAAGTTCAACAACTGCTACGTATTCAAATTTACCAAGCCCACTTGTTCGAGATAATTCAACTTCCGTACCGACAACAATGGCACCACCACCACCAGTCGTCTATAGGGAATTAAAGCCAGGAAGAAAAACTAGTGATTCTACATCAGTTATTAGCAATGAACCTTCTCCAGGTCCGATAGCATCAGTTTTAGAAATGAGTTCTGCCGAACATTCTCCTGCCGAACCACCAAGTATCAATAGAAAGCTTAAACCTCCATTGAATAAATCTCCTGTAGAAGGTAGAAATATTTGCATCTTTTTTTCATGCTCCAACTATTACGTTTAAATAGAAGAATATAAAATCATTTATATTGTAGGACCTTTGCAATTAGCTTCTCCACCTGGAAGAGGAAGAATTAGAGCGGCTCCTAGTCCTACACCTCCAATTCATGTTCATCCAAATCGACATTTATCGACATCGGATGAAGATAATAATGCTTTCGATGACAAAGAAGAGGTATATAAAAATCTATTTTATATTATACTATTTTATATTGATATTATTTACTTAATATCAATTTATGTGTATATGTGTGTATATATGTATGTATGTGTATATATAAAATTATATTTTGATATAATTTATTCTTCAGATATACTACTATCAAGAGCAAAACACGTTTATTCCTGCTTCAAATCGAAGCCTTGTTGTTTTGCAATATCTAGATCTCGATTTAGAAGCAACGGAAAACTTTACTTCTTCAAGTTTACCGCCAACTCAATCTCCTCCAAATACAACAGTATATAAAACGGTGGATTTCTTGAAAACCGAAGCTTTTAATCGTACTCGTCAACGAGTTGAAGAAGAGAGGAAGCAATGTACCGATGAACTGGCATAGTTTTTAGAATTTTATTTTTTAAATGTTTTAGAAAAGAAAAAAAAGAGAAACGCAACATTTTTTAAATTGTATATAATATATATTGTTATTATTTAGTAGCACTTTTCGATATTATAAAACTGCGATTCCTATTCCCGCAGTAATAGTGACTTTTCAAGTGCTTTTTAAATTTTTATGTTTGTTATCGAATCGAAGATTGAAATCTTCATTATTGATGATATATAATAGTTGGAAACCGAAAAGAGCAATATTCAATGGACCAAAAATGTTAAAGTTAAGAAAAAACAATGAAAAGATAAAAAAAAGAAAGAGCAGTTTGACGCGAGACTTGTATTAGAATTTGTTAAAGAATTTTTTAATTTGAAAAAAAAAGTATTATTATATTAGGGCTAAACTGTTTTTACACATGTCTGAAGAAAGGCATTTTTAGACTATTTTTACGCAACGAATTACGAATGTACGAAATTGCTAAAAATTTTAGATATCCTAATTTTAAGTATTAAACAAATAATATGTAATATATTTTCAAAGTGCCTGTTGTTTTTTCTTGCTAGAGCGATAAGTTTTTTTGTTATTGCATGAAATATCATATTTATGGTTACAGATATGATGAATATATAAAAGTTGTTTTGCAACTATTTTTTAAGCAATAATATGCTGAAAATTTATATTCTTTTTCAATATTTTTTAAATGGATTTATTTTTAAGTCTAATTTTTACAATTATTAACAGTGTACTCATTGTACCTGCACAAATTTATAATGCGTGATAGTAGAAATCCTGGCCATAAAATTACAATGCAAAAAAGACACATATTTTTTAACAGCTATCGAAGCACAGACTATATGTAACTATATGTAACAATTATATACATATATGTATTAAAAATAATACGTAAAAGTATATTTTATTTATAAAAAAAAAAATACATATATGTTTTACTTTTATAATCATCGTATTGTAATTTTTATACCAATGAAATTTTTATATTACGAAACAGTTGTTTGGTCTTGTATGATTAATGTTTATCGGGACTTTAAGATTTTTGGTGAAAAAATGAAAAATGAATAGTGCATATTTAGAACGTAATTATTTATATAATAATTTTTGAACAAGTACAAAAGATTTTAAAATAACAAATAATATTTTTCTTCTAAATTCGAAGATTTAATTTTAAAATTATATCAATGTATGTTATTTATATTAATACATGACTGCATGATTCAATATCATCAAAAAGAAAAATGTATTGGTAACATATTTTTATTTTTCTTTATAAAAAAAATATAATGTCTAACCGTACAATGTCTAAATAACTTTATAACAATTAATGGCGGTTAGCAGAATTTAATTATAACGCAACGAAAATTATCGCATATTCATACGATTAAATTAAAATGTTTTTCTATAAATAACCGTCGAGTGCTGCAATTATAAATATTTTTCAATTTTGTTTATGAATATAATAATGCAATGTCAAAACAATATGGTATAATAATGCACAAAAAAGAACAATCTGCAAATGTGTTGGAAAAAAGTATAAAAAGATTGTAAAACGAAGGAAACGTTTGGTACTTGTTTTTACTAATCATTTTCATTTGCAGTTATGCAGAATGTTTATCGATAATATTAACAGTTAACAATCATTTATGATTCAATAGCGGCATTTATTCGAAACACGAATTGCAAGTTGTCGATGATGATATTTATTGATAAAAACAAAGACGATTTTGCATATTTTGCGCTATAGTATCGTTAGTCGATAAAATACGCTGTTATATCGACTCGACGCAGGAAAGTCATTAAAACATTCTCGCATACACTGCTAGGTTATTGGCCCGGTTGGTGGTTGGTGGGACTGATGGAAAACAGAGCCTCATTCGCTCGCTAACCGTCGAGCGTGCGTTAGTTTTGTTTGTTTCGGGCTCGACGTGCATATTGTTTTTCTGCGTCGTGGAACAAAATTGTACCGTGTAATATCAAAGGCTTTATATATCGCGGCAAATAATATTCGTGGGGATGTTTTTTTCCTTTTGTGTTGAATCTGTGAAGTATTGAATGTTGTGTTTTATTCTTCTAACCGTTTTACCGAAAAGTGCGCTTTGCGACTTTGTGCGACCGGCCTTGTTTTACTTTTGGAACTGAGGCAAACTGGAAGGTTCTGAAAACGATCGTAGCAGCATTTCGAGCTTTATTTCCAAAGTAAGTACTCAGTATTGTATATGTTGAAACGTGTATTACGATGCGAATTCCACGTGATGATGTATTACCACTTGTTGGCTACGAAAATGTCTATTGATTAACGTCGATTGAATTTTAACGTCAAATGTCATTTTTTTCTCATCGTGAAATCTAAACGTATGATAGCGAGTATAATTCTACCAAAAATAAAATATATATTTATTTATTTTTAAATTATTTTGCGAAAGAACGATATTTCAAAAACGTTTGATCGAAATATGAATAAATAAATTTTTTAATCAAATAGAGATAGCTTAGATAACTATCAGTTAAATTTCTTAGTTAGATTTCTTTTCGAGCAAAGAATAAATTCAAACCGAGTCGTAGCTATACGTACGATATATACCGCCTTTCTCACCCACTTGTGGATTTTCGAACTATATAAATATATAACCAACGAAACGATTCGTTCCTTATCCTTTTTTTCGTTGCACGTTCATCACGAACATTTAAAAAAATACATATTAATATCGACTTTTTCCGTATCTATCATAATTTCACTAGAATTGGAAAAATCGTTGAATCAATCAAGAAAGATTAAATTTAGATCCTCGTTCGATATCGCGGCCATTTTATTGTCATTCTATCATTTCCATATTATTACAAGATTAACGAAAACTCGTACAATTAGTTTCTCGAGTAAATTTTAATTTCATCATTCAGGCTAACAATGTTTATCGTTTCCCTCGTGCATGCAATGCCAGTTTGTTATGCATCCAACATTGTTGTTGCGTTATTGGCGGTTATTGCGAAGCGCATCGGAATAAGTGAGAAATTCTCATGCACAATAACGATCATTATCGGTAACGTTCTTCGGCGGAGCGTAATACAACGCGTGCATTCTTTCTTCGACTTTCGTAAAACCTTTCTAATGAAAAAAATCGAACTTGGATTTAGTTTTCAATGAACGATCCCGATTCTCCTCTTACATCATTCGGACATTCTTTTTTGTCCAAACGAGCGGCCTGTTCGATTATTTCGAAATAGACGAAGATAAAAGCTTTCTTTGATCCGTGTAATTAAAGATCCAACAGCCTTCTCTCGTGGAATGTTCTTTGAACACTCGGTCGATCGAAAAACGAAAATGCATCGAAGAAATCTCCGAAAATAGATGCAGATATCCCGCCGCTTTGAATCCCATAATAGTTCGATAATTCTCAACGCCGTTCGAAAAGAGAAAGAAGCCTATCTACCCTTCTTCGATATCGGTTTTCTTTTGACGGATCGTGGCCGGGCGCCTTGTTATCTTGATATCTCGCGCGGCAGGGGGGAGGGGGGAGGGGGGAGGGGCTTCTTTTGTCAAGGGGATACAAAGTTCGGAGTTTTCCTCCTATTTCTTACGAATAAACTACGCGTTATTCTTCGCTTCCTTACCGATGCGCCGCCATTGGAGGACTGGAATAGAAATTGAAAAAGAGTCCAACAAAGAGTCTCGGACTTCATTGAAAGCTCAACGTATCTTTTTATCACTACTTTTTTCATCATTCAATTTTTCTCGAAAAGATAATTATCGAAAATAGTTTTAAAGTGAATCGATCGGTTTTCTTCACTCGGTTCTTCGAAATCGGAAGTTTTTCCTCCGCATTCCAACCAGCTCTTTCTTCGCGTTTTCCTTAGGACCGGTTTATGCGTGTCCTTACAGGTACACGTAAAAAAAAACTCACGCCCACGCTTCGCAGCCGCTACAATAATCCATCTTTCGAATCCCCGAAACGGGGATTTCCATCGTCCGTTGTTCAAGAATCGAGGCCTGTCGCTGTCGCTAAAAATATTTGTTTTGTCACCGGACAATGATGAGATGCGCACGTTCACCGTTCCTTCGATGTCTCCTTTCGATTCCTCGATTTCTCCGCGGAGGAAAAAAAAAAATTGCGGAATGCCACGTGTCCCGTGGCTATTGAAAAACTAGCCGTGGACCAATGATGGTGGCAAGCACGTAACCACTTACGTGTGTAACTAAAGCCCACAATTAACAGGACAATTAAGCGTAGTTATAACCGGCGTTGGATTATTGCATTCGTACTTGGCCCATTCGTCCATACTGTAATTCGCTGGATCAACACGTATGCGTTAGCATACTCGTAAAATTTCCAACTGTTATGCAATCGTGTTCGTCTCCTCTGCGCGTGTATTGTGTGTGTATAATTTTTCTTTTTTTCTTCTCTCTTCAAAATCTCTCTTTTTTTCTTTTTTTTTTCGAAACAGGAAGTTAGATCGGCATTGAAAGCCGTTCGGTGGAAAAAAAAAAGAAAAAAAGGAAAAAGAACGAAAGACCTTCCGGAACGGCGTGTTACGTTCTCGATTGCACGCGGCTTCCTTCTCTTGCGCGGGGACACGTAACGCCACTTTGCAATTAGACTCAATTGCGAACGGATTAAACGACGCTCGTCTTTGCGGTTAAAGCAGAAATTAGATTCCCATCTCGTTTCGAGTTCGCGCTCGAACAATGAATTTGCACAATTCCCCGAGTTAACACCTTCCCCCTGTTTTTCACGGAGATATACCGATTATACATCACGCGTTAACCGTTGCTGGCCGCTGCAACAGGCAGGAAACGCGCCCGAGTTTAATCCCGGCTTCGAGTCACGCCATCGAAGAATTTCCTTTTTAGAGAAAGAAAAATATTTCTTCTCCCAAAAACTTTCATTATATTCTATTATTTTACTGTAGTTCGTTGATTAAAAGAAAGAAAGAACGGGCGACCGAGAGATGAGAACCACTGATCCGAATTCGAATATTGGTGGAGTTTCGGTGAGTGAATTTTACGCTGTTAATGTGGCACGCCTACCATAATTGGTCGAAGCGACGCGAGCGCCGCGTATATCTCGGTGGTATTCCGCGTAAAGAGCTAATTATCTATCCTTGCGCGTTCGAAAAGAAAAGTTGTTGGGAGGTGACTCGTTGGTTTGATATGGATTATTAAATTAATTCGGGAGCAGGAATCGGTTGCGCGGTCTCGTTGTTCCGTTTTTCGTTTCCGGCAGGCGTGTCCCCATGAGCTTGATATTACGCGAGGAGAAACGGTTTATTGCGTTAGACAGGAAACCGAGGGAAGAGTTATATCGAGTATATACGACCTGGTTTAGGCGTGCCCTACAGGCGCCTCGGACGGAGAGAAAGAGAGTGAAAGAAACGCTTTGAAATGTCAGGGACTGATGTCTGGGGGGGAAAAGATAGATAGGTTGTAACAAAACCATTGATTATCGCGTTTACTTGCTTGGAATTCAGAGAGTTTTTTTTCATCGCAATTATTATTTAAGCAACAAGTTTTTATCCAACAATTATTTCGCGGCAAGATATTATAATATATATTTTTAACTTCAAGGTAACGCGCGCGCGCATGCGCGCGGGAACAAAGGGAAATTTAATTGGAAAAACTATGGATCTTAGGTTTCTTTAATAGAGGTAACGTTACTAATATATCGAATGCTATCCAGAGTAGTGTTATACAACACAATCTTCATTGTGTAATATCGTCGAGTATCGAGTAACCGATGACATCTAGCTGCATCAGTCTTTAATATCAAAAAAAAAAAAAAAAAGAAAAATCACTCAATGACCACTCGTTCCTGAGAAATTAAACACGTTTGACACTCGACAAATGTCAAGTACGGATGTCAAATGCGAGCGAGTATTGTTGTAATTGTTATTATTAATACCGTTTAATGGGAGTAGAGAAGAAATCCCGATATGATATAAATGCTTTCCAATTTAAAAATGGCCTATTTTGAGGGATTAATACGGTACATTTTTATACACACCGAAGCCAGGTAGATTAGACACTTTAACGACTTCTACGACAAAGACAATTACATTAATCGCCCAGAATTCAACGCACGTGGCGCTACAACTTTTCCCTTAATACCTCCTTAAAGCCTGATAAATTATCCAAAACTTTTAAAAATTACGATCCACATCCTTTTCTCCTCTTCCCCCGTCTTGCGCTTTGACCTGAATCACGTGATTCGATCGGCCCATTTAACGCCTTTATCCAAAGATCGTTGAAAAGAATGTTGGAAGGGATGAACGAATCGTAAAGTGAAATTTATTTCGTCAAAAGTAAGGATAAAATTTCACGGCGGATCAACGTTACCTGCGTGCTAGGTTCAGTCGTTCAAATGTTTGCGGAGACAGAGACAATGGAGACAATGGGGAGGAGAAGGATCAAAAGGGACGTATGCCCTATTGAAAAATGAATCGTTGTCCGAGGCACAGGTAGCGGAGGTCGCCGCCGAGTTTCGAGTCTGGAGGCGACAAACGCCGCCTCGGACTTCGTTCCGGAATGCCGCTAATGATCGTGGCGCGCGCGTAGGTGTTTGCGAGGGTTTCGCTTCGCGGTGGAAAAACTTTGGTTGCTAGGCGTGAATTTTCGAAGATTCGGATCGAAGTCTCTGTGACAATATCTAAGAGCGCGAGCAAGATCGGTCAATTTTTTCACGTCTTCGAGCATAAAATTATTTAATTCTTTCGTTCGAACGAAACTCGTTGAAATGAAAATCGCGACGCGTGACGAAGCTAAATAATGCCGGCACGACCGTTGAAATTTCGAGATGGAACGAGAGGGGAAGAACATAAAACTTTCAGCTTGTGCTCGAGGAATTTAAAAAATGTTCGATACAATACACCGAATTCTGCCTATACGTGCACGCTCTCGGCAGTGTATGCGTGAGCATAATTGCCACCGCTTATCTATATTGTTTCTTAGAAACGAGCGTATCGCAACGAGCGGCCTCCAAAATATAAAAATTCGTTTCCTCCTAGACTATTACCTTTGGCAGTTCTTTCGTGAATTACGAAGGATGGATACCCTAAGGAACGATGCTCGATATTCGTCTTCAACTCGTTTCTATCGTCCAAAATTATTTTTACACCTCGATCTTTCGTTTCGCGAATGCGAAGGATACGCATGGATACTTTATCCGGATTGTGTTTCGTGTAACGTGTATTTTATTAATTGGCCCGAGCTCGATGTCGCCGAGTTATTTTACACTCGCGAACGATCGAATAACTCTACTTTATCCTACGAGATTCGTCCGCGTTTTCTTCGTCGCATTTATGAAACGAGTGGGTATAAAAATTTCGTCGAAATCAGTCCCGATTGTGAATCGCGATTCGAATTCTACTCGAACGTAGACGGAACGAAAGCGTCCACCGCGAATGTGACGAGAGAGTGAGACGTGTTACGAAATCGAGGCAGGCGAACGCGGAAGATGTTGTGCTCGGAGAAAAGGAAGAGCGCGACCGGTTCGCGTAGCTGGAGGCTGGAGGCAAAATAGAGCATGGAATTGGCGCGTGTCATCGAGCAGCAGATTCGAACGTTCGTCTCCGGGCGCGCAAGTTTTCTCGACTGATCGAAACTGGTTCGCGGATAGGAAGGTCTTTAACCTTGGCGTAACGTCGTCGGTTTAGGAAAGGAGGGAAAAAAAAAAGAAAAGAGAAAAGATGAAAAGCTGTCGCGGTTTCGCCAGCTTCTTCTTCTTCTTCATCATCATCATCATCATCGTCCTTTCTCGTCCGAGGCTCGGCTTTTACGGCCGCTCGTAAAACAATGTTCACGCGCTGCCGTGCCACTCGTCGATTCCGAATAACGCCTCGAATCGAGCGGTGCCGGGATAAATCCAACCTCTCGTCTCGGTTTTCCAGTTCGAGGAAACGAATTCGTTTCACGGTCGACCGACACCTTTCCAAGCGATTTTGTCACGAATTCGATTTCCGATTTTTCCTGGCGAACTCGAGTATCGAACAAACGGATTTTTCTCCCCCTCCCCCCTCTCCACTCCTGATGGTCTTCCAGTCGAAATTTCTCTTTCCTCGCCGTACCCTTCGTTCTATTTAGCCGTCGTGCCAGCGTTCGCGTGGTCTAGAAAGGTAGTTCCGAACGGGTCAATAGCCTAGAACGCGATTCCTCGCGGCTGGATGGATAGATGGAGGCATTCGCGATCGGAGAAAGTTTTCGAGCGAAGGATAATCGACCAAGGGTGCCCGGTGTCCAACGATAAATATCCAAATGATCGTTTCTATCTTCGTTTCTCTCTTTCTCTCGTTCCTCCATTCCTTTTCCTCCATCTTTCAATCTGAAACGATCGGAACCGTTTAACCGGCGATTCACAGCCGGCTGGTGGAAACGCAGAGCCGGGCGTAACAAAGCGTTTCTGGCCCAGTTTCCTCGGTTTCTGGTTCCGAGTGTCGAGCCACTCGGATTCCATTGAGCGGCTCCGTTACTTTCACGATGCTTCAATTGGTTTTGCTATTAATAGCGAATTCGCTCCGCGGGACAATAGGGCAACGGCGGAAAGTGGAATGGCCTGGTGACGAGCCGCCGCCAACAGGAGGACAGGATTATCGTCGATGTTGCAATACCGACGGAGAAGGAAGGGGTTGCCGACCGAAATCGCTCGTACGGTTTAACGCGAGCGATATTTGCGAGCCAATCGTGGTCGGTCTAAATGATAATGGAATACCTTTTTTCAAGCACGATCTTTGGATTCAATTACCAACTTTCGAAAGAGGCGGAGGAGACATCTGACGGATGGATAATTTTTAATTATCGTCTGGTTGAAGAATTATTGTGTGAGGGGGGAGAAAAACACTCGAATAAACCGCGTGAAATATTCCGCCACGCTTCCGCGATCCGTTCGTTACATGGTCACCGGGTAAGAGGATCGCGCGTTCGGGACACACAATAATGCGCTCGGTGGAACGCGCGCGAAATGTCGGCCCGAGTTTTCGCGAATTGGTACACGTCGGCCTCGTGTCGCTATCATCGGCTCGCCTCACGTTCGATCCACACGTACACGTTCCAGCCACCAATTGTATTTCATTAGCGGATTTCATTAGGCTAATTAGGGCCTCTCGTTACCGTAATTACGGTCGCGGAAACGCTTCGCGGAATCCAGAAAATCTATGTAGACATCCCCCTTCCCCGTTCGACGTTCCAATTTTTCTCTCCCTCCCTCCCTCTCTCCTTCCATTCTATCCACTCGCTTCCTTTTTTTTTTTTTTTTCGCGAGTCTTTTTCGTTGTCCACGGTTACCGACCTACTCAGATCTCGCGTCAATCTAAAAATTATCGTTACAACTTTTCCACCCGATTTTTGAAAGTTTGAAATATATACAGATCCAGAGATCGTAGTTGAATCATTTCGTTACGAATCTTATTATCTAGTTTGAAAAAGAAAAAGAAGAATTTTTCTTATTATTATATTATTGAAATTTATATTCTGCCATCATCTATTATTACTTTTCGAGTTTTTAACCTACAAAATCACTTTTATATATGAATAGATATATTGTCCAAAGAGTGTTTTCTCTCTCCAAAAAATAATCTTCGATCTGCCCAAAGTTCCTTCAGACCTTCAATGGAAGAATCATTGCTCTCCCCTCTCCTCTCTCGAAGGCTCGGATGAAAAATCGAGGATGGAGCGACGCGAGAGCGTTGTTGCGGCGCTCGGACGCGGTCGGAATTATTTAATTACCACCGGTGTATCGATTATCGGTATCCAGGGGCGGTTTTCAGCGCGCGTCCAGGTGGCGCAGGTGGCGGCCAGGTGCCGGAGACGCGGCAGGTTCGTTCCCTAACTCCCCCCTCCCTTCTTCTCCTTCTCCTCCGTGGCCATTTTTCGCTAGGGACAAACAGGCTGTAAAGATAAGAGAGATCCCTCGCATTCCTCGAGCCTCCAGTTTTAATTAATTAATCGACTCGATATTATCCGCGCGGATAATCGAGGAGGGAGGAGAACAGTTTGTTTAGTAGTTTTCGCTCCAAGGGGATCTCGATACACGATCTCGACGTCTTGTCTCCCGTTGTTTAGAAAGCGATTCGCGTATTTCTGCCCCCTCCCCTTCTCTCGAAAACGGCGTTGCCGTTTCTATCTAAATATCGTCCAATCGAAGCCAACCTCGTATCGCGGGATTCGAGATAATAACGTATTATTCCGTTGGAACGAGAGGAGAAGGGAAATGGGAGGAATATTGTCGGCTTGCGCCTATTCTTCTCTCTCTCTCTCTCTCCCTCTCTCTCTCTCCCCCTCTCTCTCTCTCTCTCTCTCTCTCTCTCTTTCTTTATCTCTGTAAAAGCGAAACGACGAAGGATTGTTCGAGTGGACGATTCGTAACAAAAGAGAGAGAAAGAGAGAGAGAGAGAGAGAGAGAGAAGGCATCTCGTCGAGAAGATGCATCGATGAGATCGCGATGCGCGATGCGCACCGGTGGCCCCGCTCGGCCACGCTCTGCTTGTCCTTGCAAACGTGACTCGTTACGACGAGCTGCCCCCTCCCCTCCTCTCTCTCTCTCTCTCATCTATCGACCCCGTGACGCATTTTTCTCCTTCCTTCCCTCCCCCGCTTTCGGTCACGATTGGAAAAGGATCCGTGTATCTCTGGTCTTATTGTATCGTTGTTTTTTTCTTTCTTGTATCCTGGAATTATTTCGCGAATAATTATTCGCGCGAATGGACGGGTCTCTGGATTCTGGAGAGAGCGTGTCCGTTAAATCGTTGTCGCGACGTTGTCCGTCGTCCCGCAAGCGTCGTCTCTTTCGCAATGTTCCCTTCGTTCGCGCGCGCGTTTAACGAGTTCGAACGTAATACCCTCGGTAACCGATACTTTCTTCTCGGGGAGACGAGAAGAAGGAACGAGTTGCTCGAGCGGCGGGTGTGTTTCGAAAGGAGAAAAAAAGAAAGAGAGGCAGGGAAAGGAACGTCGTAAACAGAGAGAGAAAAAGAGAGAGAGAATTTCTTCTCGTCGAACGGAAAAAAATACTCGTTCGATTACGAATTTACGCGTGTCTTTTTTCATTTTAAGCGACATCCGGTGTTACACTAACGGCGAGCCTGCAATTTGCCAAGCCTTAACCACCGGTGTGGAAAGTGGCACGTTCGGGGGAGGGGGGCTAGGATCCCCGAGCACCGGTGTGAATCTGGTACAAATATAAATATATCCTCTCTCTCTCTCTCTCGTTCTCTCGTTACGAATCGTCCACCCGTCAACGAAAAATTCCTTCAACGTTTCGCTTTTGCCGAGAGAGAGAGAGAGAGAGAGAGAGAGAGAGAGAGAGAGAGAGAGAGAGAGAGAGAGAGAGAGAGAGAAGACGAATTGGCACAAGTTTTTCCTGTCATTTTCTTCTTCTTCTTCTTCTTCTTGTTCTTCTTCTTCTTTTTCTTCTTTTTCTTTTTCTTCTTCTTCTTCTTCTTCTTCTTCTTCTTCTTCGAAAGAGAGAGAGAGAGAGACGAATTGGCACAAGTTTTTCCTGTCATTTTCTTCTTCTTCTTCTTCTTCTTCTTGTTCTTCTTCTTCTTCTTCTTCTTCTTCTTTTTCTTCTTCTTCTTCTTCTTCTTCTTCTTCGAGAGAGAGAGAGAGAGAGAGAAAGAGAGACGAATAGGCATAAATTTTTCCTGTCATTTTTCTTCTTCTTCTTCGAGAAAGAGAGAATGTGGGGAGGAGAGGATTCTCGTAACCCGAAACCGCCCACATCCTTTGAGAAAGGTTCACTTGAGGAGCGGTTGCTCTTTTGTTGAACCGTACACGCTTCTTCCGCACACGTTTCGACAAGTCGATCCGGAAACAAACGAGCACACTCTGGAAGAAGAAGAAGAAGATGGGAAGATGGGGGAGGAAAAGAGGGGAGGATGGAGATTTTCGACGCGCCACCGCGTGCAAGATCGCGTATCCGCGTACACATGTGCGAACTGGAGCACCAGCCTCCACGTCGATCACGATTCGCGGTTATCGAGGTGCACCGCAAATTCGATCTCGAGCGGGTATCGTTTTTCACGATAGGGAGAGCGAGAAGGGAGGAGGGAAGGGCGGTTGCGAAAGGGATAAATTGGACGAGGCGCGTTGACATCCTGTAACCGACACCTTTTCCCTCACGCACGCGAGATTTCCATCCTCCCGAGTCCAGAATTACGAATTACATATTCCGCGGTTGCGAATTTCATTTCACCGAAAAGCTTTCACCGAGAGGCTTTAACAGATCCCCTCGCGCTTTCTTTAAAAGCGTTCGCTACCGCGCCAACGAAGATCGCGTAAAAATCTTCTTTGGAACGGGAGAGCTTCTTCCGTCGATTACTAGCGAGAGAATAATCGTTTGCATGGTTAGGTTAGGCACGGGTCCTCGCTCGTCGCCTCCCCACTCTACGCGATCAATTCGAATTGTAACGAGTGCGAGCAACGAGTGGTATAACTGTTAAAATTTCTGCCCTAATTCGTGGAAGAATTGTGTCTTAGCGAGTCGTGTAGCGGACAACAATTTTTCGATCGACCTCAGCTCGAGCTTTAAATTGTTTTCACGTTCTGAATAATCCTTTCGATAAACCATTTTCGCATTACTTTCATAACGATTCAATAGTTTCATAATTACACGTAAGTATATAAATAAGTGAGCGTGCAAGTATTTTTTTTATTTTTCTTTCTTTT